>NW_025116808.1:0-340 GCF_004010195.1 Chiloscyllium plagiosum
TACATAGAGAGTGGTGGGTGCATGGAATGCACCACCAGTGATTGTAGTAGAGTCAGTTACATTAGGGATATTATGAGTAACTTTTCGATAGGCACATGGATGATAGTAAAATGTAGTATCTGTAGATCATAGTTTGATCTCAGAGTAGGAAAAAAGTTCAGCACATCATTACGGGCCGAAGGGCCTTGAGTGTGCTGTATCATTTATGTTCTGTGTTTTATATAGGAGGGCAACAATGGCACAATAATGGCGCGCAGCTCCATGGCCTAGGCCTCACTCTCTCGGCGGAGCAGGTAAGGGCTGTTTGGCGGTGTCTCTTTGTAGTCGCGGTTAAGTTTTT
>NW_025116808.1:371-1021 GCF_004010195.1 Chiloscyllium plagiosum
TCTGTAGATCATAGTTTGATCTCAGAGTAGGAAAAAAGTTCAGCACATCATTACGGGCCGAAGGGCCTTGAGTGTGCTGTATCATTCCACGTTCTGTGTTTTATATAGGAGGGTTACAATGGGACAATAAAGGCGCGCAGCTCCAAGGCCTAGGCCTCACTCTCTCGGCGGAGCAGGTAAGGGCTGTTTGGCGGTGTCTCTTTGTAGTCGCGGTTAAGTTTTTTTTAATGGTTTAAATTTAAAAGATTGTTTTAAAGCGCAGAGCGGACCCGGAAGCTGGTGTAACGGTAGCTTACCTGGGTCCGTTTTCCAAATAAAGGCGCCTCGGAGAGGAACCCGAGGCACTACAGGGGTAGAGCTTCCCACCCGCCCTCCTCCTCTAACCTAATAATAACACCCGTTGTGGTAAGTAGGGAAGTGCTGCATTTTGCTTGTTTTATTCTTTAGACCTAGTTTTTTTAAAGGTTACTTTTACAGGGATGGCAGCGAAGGCATTGCAATGTTCCTCTTGCAACATGTTTGAGGTGAGGGATGCCATAGTCGTCCCTGCTGATGTCACTTGCAGGAAGTGCACCCATCTCCAGCTCCTCAAAGACAGTGTGAGGGAACTGGAGCTAGAGTTGGATGAACTTAGGATCATTTGGGAGGCA
>NW_025116809.1:0-1021 GCF_004010195.1 Chiloscyllium plagiosum
TCTACCTGCGACTCCACTTTCAAGGAACAATGTTCCTGCAGCCCTATGTCCCTTTGTTCCACAACATTCCCCTGGACCTTACCATTAAGTGTATAACCTCTGCCCTGATTTGCCTTTCCAAAATGCAAAACCTCGTCTTTATCTAAATTAAACTTCACCTGCCACTCCTTGCCCCTTTGTACCATCAAATTGTGGTCTCGTTGTACTCTGAGCTAATCTACTACACCACATTTCTGATGTCATCTGTAAACTTACTATGGCCCCAATATTCACATCTAAATCCTTTACGTAAATGATGAAATGCAGTGAACTCAGTACTGATTCTTGCAGCACACTGCTGCTCACAAGCCTCCAGTCTGAAAAATATATCTCTTCCTTCAAGCCAATTGTGACTAGCTTCTTCTGTATCCCACGTGACTGAAACTTACTCATCTGTCTACCAATCAGAATGAAATACTAGCTATGAAGAGAGACTGAGTAGGTTAGGTTTATTTTCGCTAGAAAACAAGGATATTGAGGGGGGACCTGATTATTTTTTTCAAAATCATGAAGGGTATAGACAGGGTGGATATATACAAGCTTTTTCCCGGTGATGGAGGTCGTGCATTCAAAGTGAGACGTGGAAAGTGTAAGGGGGATACACGCGGTAAGAATTTCACACAGAGGGTGGTGGGTGTTTGGAATGCGTTGCCAGCAGAGGTGGTGGAGGCAGGCATGGCAGATTCATTTAAGATGCGTCTGGGCAGATGCGTGAGTAGGTGGGGAGCAGAGGGATACAGATGCTTGGGAATTGACCGACAGTTTAGACAGTACATTTTGATCGGCTCAGGCTTGGAGGGCGAAGGGCCTGTTCCTGTGATGTACATTTTCTTTGCTCTTTGTGCTTTAAATGAACCCGTTCTGAAGTCCATATAGACAATGTCTACCAAACTGCCTTCATCAATCTTCTTTGTCACCTCTTCATAAAACTCAGCCAAATTAATGAGAGATGATTTCCCATGCAGAAAGCCACGTTGTCTAC
>NW_025116810.1:0-1021 GCF_004010195.1 Chiloscyllium plagiosum
TTAAACTGCATTTATTTAAATGCAAGGGACCTAACAGGCAAGGCAGATGAACTCAGGGCATAGTTAGGAACATGGGACTGGGATATCATAGCAATTACAGAAAGATGGCTCAGGGATGGGCAGGACTGACAGCTTAGTATTCCAGGATACAAATGCTACGGGAAGGATAGAAAGGGAGGCAAGGGAGGAGGGGGAGTGGCATTTTTGATAAGGGATAGCATTACAGCTGTGCTGAGGGAGGATATTCCTGGAAATACATCCAGGGAAGTTATTTGGATGAAACTGAGAAATAAGAAAGGAATGATAAGCTTATTGGGATTGTATTATAGACCCCCAATAGTCAGAGGGAAATTGAGAAACAAACTTGTAAGGATATCTCAGCTATCTGTAAGAAAAATAGGGTAGTTATGGTAGAGGGTTTTAACTTTCCAAACATCGACTGGGACCGCCATAGTGTTAAGGGTTCAGGTGGAGAGGAATTTGTTAAGTGTGTGCAAGAAAGTTTTCTGATTCAGTATGTGGATGTACCTACAAGAGAAGGTGCAAAACTTGACTTACTCTTGGGAAATAATGCAGGGCAGGCGACTGAGGTGTCAGTGGGGGAGCACTTTGGGGCCAGCGACCATATTTCTATTAGATTGAAAATAACGATGGAAAAGGATAGACCAGATCTAAAGTTGAAGTTCTAAATTGGAGAAAGGCCAATTTTGACGGTATTATGCAAGAACTTTCAAAAGCTGATTGGGGGCAGAATGTTTGCAGGTGAAGGGACAGCTGGAAAATGGGAAGCCTTCAGAAATGAGATAACGAGAATCCAGAGAAAGTATTTTCCTGTTAGGGTGAAAGGAAAGGCTAGTAGGTATGGGGAATGCCAGATGACTAAAGAAATTGAGGGTTGTTTAAGAAAAAGAAGGAAGCATATGTAAGGTATAAACAGGATAGATCGAGTGAATCCTTAGAAGAGTATAAAGAAAGTAGGAATATACTTCAGAGGAAATCAGGAGGGCAAGAAGGGGACATG
>NW_025116811.1:0-1021 GCF_004010195.1 Chiloscyllium plagiosum
TATCATAGGGCATATTTGCCCTGACCATACACATGAACTGTGGATTTGTCTGGACATTGATCATATTGCAATTATAAGGTAATTTTGTATCTTCAAAACCCAAAGTGCTTCAGGAATTTTAATGTAAAATCACAAACATCTAAAAACAGCTTATTGGATTACTGCAATAAAACTTAAACTTTGTGACTTCAGTTCAAAGACAAATGTGACATGGAAAATAACCTTGTTCTTTAAAACCCATGTTTAATGAGTCAGGGAGATTGCTTATAGCTGGACAACATATTCAAATTTAAAAACAGACTTATGTAACAAATCTGTGGGATTACAGGGAGTTGCAGCAGAGTAACAGAAAGTGCACAGTTCATTCCGTCTGGTGCAGACATGAAAAGCTGCGTGACCACCATCTTCACTTTAATTATGCTGATAAATAGTTTAAAAACTTTCAGAGCCTGAGAAGACAGGCTTATTCAAAATGGACAGATAATGTCATCATCAACAGTCTATTCCTGTTGTTTCGTTAAGTGTAGCCGCCTCTTTAGTGTCTTTTAAATCAAATTCAATTTGCTGAGGTTCGCACATTTAAGACGATATTGACAAGGATTTTTTTTGGGCTATAAGGAAGATAGTGCAATACCAGTGACACCGGCACAAGTAATGGCAACAGGACCGGAGCATATGGTCCGAATATAACCAGGTCTAACATCTAGAGTCATCAAAAACAGCAAAATACTAGAGATAATGTAAATCTGACAAACAAGCACAAAATGGTGCAGAAACGCAGCAGACAAGCAGGATCTCCAGAGAGAAACAGAGCTAACATACCGACTCTGATATGAACCTGTTATGAACAAGTCATATTGAATTTAAAAAAGTTAATTCTCCTTCGATGGGGCCAGAACTGCTGGGTTTCTTTCCAGCACTTTCAAATAGCTTAATGGCAGAAGACAGAGAGTAATGGTGTCGGGTTGCTTTTCGGTATGAAGGCTTTTGACCCACAGAGTTCCACTGATGGTAGTTCTGT
>NW_025116812.1:0-1021 GCF_004010195.1 Chiloscyllium plagiosum
ACTGTGTGTCAGAGAGTTTCAGAGAGTGTCACAATCTGTCTCAGAGAGTGTCAGAGCGGGTCAGAGAGTGTCACAGTGTGTCTCAGGGAGTCAGAGAGAGACATAAAGTGTCACAATGTGTCTCAGAGAGAGTCACAGTGTCTCCGAAAATGTCACCGTGTGTCAGAGCGTGTCACAGTCGTTCAGAGAGTGTCATAGTATGTCACAGAAATTGTCACAGTTTTTCAGAGCGTGACACAGTGTATCTCAGAGGATGGCAGAGAGAGCCAGAGAGTTTCACAATGTGTCTAAGAGAGTTTCAGAGAATGTCACAGTTTGTCACAACCTGTCAGAGTGTGTCACAGTGTGTCGTGCTGTGCCTCAGAGGGTACCAGAGAGAACAAGAGTGTCACAGTCTGTCTCAGAGAGTGTCTGTGTGTCACAGTCTGTAAGAGAATGTCACAGTGTGCCTCAGAGAGTGTCAGAGAGAATCGGCGTGTGTCTGAGAGTCAGAAAGTGTCACAATGTGTCGCAGTCTGTCACAGAGTGTCATAGTGTGTCTCAGAGAATGTCAGAGAGCGTCACAGCGGGTCTCAGAGAGTGTCAGACAGGATAAGAGAGTGTCACAGTGAGTCTAAGAGAGTATCACAGTGTGTCACAGTCACTCAGAGAGTGTCACAGTGTATTGCAGAGAGACAATGTGTGTCTCAGAAAGTATTTCAGTGTGTCTCAGAAAGTGTCAGAGAGAATCAGAGAGTGTCACAGTGTGTCTGTGAGATTGTCAGAGAGAGTCAGAGAGTGTCACAGTCTGTCAGAGATTGTCACATTGTGTCTCAGTGAGTTTCATCGTGTGCCCCAGAGAGTCAGAGAGAGTCAGAACATGTCACAGTCTGTCTCAAAGAATGTCACAGTGTGTCACAGTGTGTCAGAGAGTGACACAGTGCGTCTCAGAGAGTCAGAGAGAGTCATAAGGTGTCACAGTCTGTCTCAGAGCGTATCACAGTGTGTTACAGTCTGTCAGAGAGTGACACAGTGCGTCTCA
>NW_025116813.1:0-1021 GCF_004010195.1 Chiloscyllium plagiosum
TTTTCCAAACTTCACAACTGAAATGCCCCATCCGTGCAGGACATTTCTGAATGGGCCATTGAAAGGATGATGAATATCGTCACTTCTCCTCAGTCTTTTCACGTTCATGTGATCACTACAAGCCTGGTTATGAAAAGGGAATATATGACACTAACATGCATATCTCCTTGTGTTCATGCACAATTCGAGTTCCACGCATCGACAGCAGAGTAACAAATTGTCCATTGTCGGATGAATTCAAATCCAGGCAGGTGTGGGCCGACTCAATAGTATTTTATCACAGGTGAAATCAACAAAATCTTAAGGGATTTGATTTGCTCCAGCGTCAGCATACAAGTGACAAATTTACTAAAGGTATACGATTTCCACCAACAAGCCAGAATATTGGGGAATATGTTTAAAACTTCGTGAGGCGGCTCAGGTTTGCCAGTGAAATGAGAAAAGACCACGAGACAATATTTTGCGAAAAGTCGCCAAAACTGCCCAATAATATGTCAACAGTTCCTACACATGTACAATTGCAACTTGCCATTTTGTCAGCCACTGGGCTCAAATAATCCAATACAAGTGTGTGATGGAAATCGTTTTTTTCAGAATCTGTACCGAATAGTGTAAATGTCTGATGGGAAAGGTTCATTTTCAGATTTCGATGATCATGGTAGCAATAGGGGTCATGATTTTATCGTCTGACATATCATGTTGCCTCCAGAAACGCCGTTTAATATGCTCCCTTCATTACCTCCAGAAACGCCGTTTAATATGCTCCCTTCATTATTCCGAGATATACATCCCTATTTTAAAAGGGTAAAGGCAGAGGATAATGGAAGTTGTTAGTTATTTGGTTTAGTTAGGGGTACCTCACAGCATCTGAATGGTTGGCTATCAAAAGTATTTGGAATAGTATTCTCAACATCAAATTGGCCCTTCCGTGAAAATACCAAGTGTCGAAGTGATTTTTAATTGGGCAGGGTGGGTTAAGGCAGAGGCGCTGTACGCATGAACTTTACAGTAGCAGAATGCA
>NW_025116814.1:0-1021 GCF_004010195.1 Chiloscyllium plagiosum
TGCATCCACTACTTTCCATTAATTATATGCATGATTTGGATGTGAACACAGCAGGTATAGTTAGTAAGTTTGCAGATGACACCAAAATTAGAGGTGTAGTGGACAGTGAAAAATGTTCCTTCACATTGCAACGGGATGGTGAACTGATGGGCCAATGGGCTGAGGAGTGACAGATGGAGTTTAATTCAGATAAATGGGAGGTGCTGCATTTTGGGAAAGCAAGTCTTCACAGGATTTATACACTTAATGTTAAGCTCCCAGGGAGTGTTTCTGAACAAAGAGACCTTGGAGTGCAGGTTTATTGTTCCTTGAAAGGAGAATTGTGGGTCGATAGGATAGTGAAGGTGTTTGGTATGCTTGTGTTTACTGATCAGTGCATTGAGTAGAGGAGTTAGCAGGTCATGTTGTGGCTGTACAGGACATTGGATAAGCCATTGTTGGAATATTGTTTGCAATTCTTGTCGCCTCCCTATTGGATGGATATTGTATAAACTGAAAGTGTTCAGAAAAGATTTACAAAGATGCTGACAGGATTGGAAGATTTGAGCTAAAAGGAGAGGTTAAATGAGCTGGGGAAGTTTTTTCTGGAATGTCTGAGGCTGAAGGAAAACCCATATGGAGTTTTATAAAACCAAGAAAGGCATGGTTAGGATTAACAGACACGGTCTTTTCCCTGGGGTGGGGTGGTCCAGAACTGGAGGTCCCAGGTTCAGGATAAGAGGGGAAAGATATAAAAGGAATGTAAAGGACAACGTTTTGATGTGGAGCGTGTTGCGTGTATGGAATGACCTCCCAGATGAAGTGGTGGAGACTGGTACAATTACTGCATTTAAAAGGCATCTGGATGGGTATACGAACAGGAAGGATTGTGAGGGATTTGAGCCAAGTGCTGGCAAATGTGACGAGATTATGTTAGAACATAGAACATAGAAGAATACAGCGCAGTTCAGGCCCTTCGGCCTTCAATGTTGCGCCGATCCAAGCCCAACTAACCTGCACTAGCCCAGTATCCTCCATATGC
>NW_025116815.1:0-1021 GCF_004010195.1 Chiloscyllium plagiosum
TAACTAATTGGGCCCGGTGTGACTGACTGTCTCGGTGTGACTGACTGTCTCGGTGTGACTAATTGGGCCCGGTGTGACTTACTATCCCGGTGTGACTAATTGGGCCCGGTGTGACTTACTATCCCAGTGTGACTAATTGGGCCCAGTGTGACTAAATGTCTGTGTGCTCTAATTGGGCCCAGTGTAACTAATTGGGCTCAGTGTGACTAAATGTCTCAGTGTGCTCTAATTGGGCCCAGTGTGACTAATTGGGCCCAGTGTGACTTACTATCCCAGTGTGACTTACTATCCCAGTGTAACTAATTGGGCCCAGTGTGACTAATTGGGCTCAGTGTGACTAAATGTCTCAGTGTGCTCTAATTGGGCCCAGTGTGACTAATTGTCCCCGGTGTGACGACCTGTCCCATTGTGACTAACTGTCCCAGTGTGACTAACTGTCCCAGTGTGACTAACTGTCCCAGTGTGACTAACCGTCCCAGTGTGACTAACCGTCCCAGTGCGACTAATTGTCCCAGTGTAACTAACTGTCCCAGTGTAACTAACTGTCCCAGTGTGACTAACTGGGCCCAGTGTGACTAACTGTCCCAGTGTGACTAACTGTCCCAGTGTGACTAACTAGGCCCAGTGTGACTGACTGTCCCGGTGTGACTGATTGGGCCCAGTGTGACTAATTGGGCCCAGTGTGACTTACTATCCCAGTGTGACTTACTATCCCAGTGTGACTAACTATCCTAGTGTGACTAACTGTCCCAGTGTGACTAATTGGGCCCAGTGTGAATAACTGGCCCAGTGTAACTAATTGTCCCAGTGTGACTAACTGTCCCAGTGTAACTAATTGGGCCCAGTGTGACTGACTGTCCCGGTGTGACTAATTGGGCCCAGTGTGACTTACTATCCCAGTGTGACTAACTGTCCCAGTGTGACTAATTGGGCCCAGTGTGAATAATTGTCCCAGTGTGACTAACTGGGCCCAGTGTGACTAACTGGGCCCAGTGTGACTAACTGGGCCCGGTGTGACTAA
>NW_025116816.1:0-1021 GCF_004010195.1 Chiloscyllium plagiosum
TTAACATTAGTAAACTAGATGTTTTTTTTTCCCCTCACATTCAGCAATAGATCCATTATCATAAGTAGATTCTTAATTTCAGATTTTATTGAATACCAATGCCACCATCAGCCATGGTAGGATTTGTACCCTAATTCTCACAGCATTACACAGGTCTCCATATTACCCGCCTAGCAAGAATACCATTAGAACATTGCCTAACTATTTGTCGACGATTTTTAAAAAAATGTCCGTCCTTCTATGTGTACAATTTGAGATAAATTACTGAGCCGTCCATGTGTCAGCGTCTCCAAGTAGTCAGTTAACAGAAATCTGTTTCAAACGAATAATTTCACACATTTTTTGGTATGTAGTTTCCATTTTTGTGATAAAAGAACTAAAAATGAATCAAAATAACAATCTTACTCCACAGACATGTAATTTCTGAAGATGTAGGGGTTTAAAGAGATAAGGATGGTTGTGAAGCTGCAGGGGGAATTAGAGATAAAGGGAGGGAGTTTTGTGAAGCTGGAAGGCGCTTACAGAGATAGTGAGGAATCTGAGGCTGGAAGAGGATTATAGAGATAGAGAGGGTTCAGAGATTGGACGAGGGAGTATAGAGAAGGCTGAAAGGGAATATTGTACAAACAGCACTGTGTTGTACTGCCAACACATCGACTGCAGCATTTCAGGAAGGAAGTTCACCACCACTTTTCTCCAAGTCAAATAAAAATGTCCAATAAATACTGGTCTGGGCAGCAAAGGCAACACCCAGTGACCTCTCCCAGCTGACTGGCTGTGAAGGTTTAAACCGCTCTGGAAACTGAGCTGGGAGAAAAGTGAAAGAAACAGTGACATTTCACAGCTGCCCTCGGAGAAACCTCACTCTCAGAAACACTACAGCTGGAGATCAGCTCTTAACACATAAATCATAGTCTGTTTTATTTCAGTAAATCTACGACAGTGAATAAGGTGAGTTTTTCTTTTTAGTATGTCTTACAGTCGCTTAATTAAATTTAAAATAAAAAACGTAGATGTTAAG
>NW_025116817.1:0-1021 GCF_004010195.1 Chiloscyllium plagiosum
ATGGGGACAGTGTAGAGAGAGCTTTACTCTGTGACGTCCCTGCCCTGGATGGGTTTAATGGGGACAGTGTAGAGAGAGCTTTACTCTGTGTTGTCCCTGCCCTGGGTGGGTTTAATGGGGACAGTGTAGAGGGAGCTTTACTCTGTGTTGTCCCTGCCCTGGGTGGGTTTAATGGGGACAGTGTAGAGGGAGCTTTACTCTGTGTTGTCCCTGCCCTGGGTGGGTTTAATGGGAACAGTGTAGAGGGAGCTTTACTCTGTGTTGTCCCTGCCCTGGATGATGGGTTTAATGGGGACATTGTAGAGGGAGCTTTACTCTGAGTTGTCCCTGCCCTGGATGGGTTTAATGGGGACAGTGTAGAGGGAGCTTTACTCTGTGTTGTCCCTGCCCTGGGTGGGTTTAATGGGGACATTGTAGAGGGAGCTTTACTCTGTGTTGTCCCTGCCCTGGATGGGTTTAATGGGGACAGTGTAGAGGCAGCTTTACTCTGTGTTGTCCCTGCCCTGGATGATGGGTTTAATGGGGACAGTGTAGAGGGAGCTTTACTCTGTGTTGTCCCTGCCCTGGATAGGTTTAATGGGACAGTGTAGAGAGAGCTTTACTCTGTGTTGTCCCTGCCCTGGATGGGTTTAATGGGGACAGTGTAGAGAGAGCTTTACTCTGTGATGTCCCTGCCCTGGGTGGGTTTAATGGGGACAGTGTGGAGGGAGCTTTTCTCTGTGTTGTCCCTGCCCTGGATGGGTTTAATGGGGACAGTGTAGAGGGAGCTTTACTCTGTGATGTCCCTGCCCTGGGTGTGTTTAATGGGGACAGTGTAGAGGGAGCTTTACTCTGTGATGTCCCTGCCCTGGGTGGGTTTAATGGGGACAGTGTGGAGGGAGCTTTACTCTGTGTTGTCCCTGCCCTGGGTGGGTTTAATGGGGACAGTGTGGAGGGAGCTTTACTCTGTGTTGTCCCTGCCCTGGGTGGGTTTAATGGGAACAGTGTGGAGGGAGCTTTACTCTGTGTTGTCCCTGCCCTG
>NW_025116818.1:0-1021 GCF_004010195.1 Chiloscyllium plagiosum
AAAGTGGATTATTAACAGGTCTAGAACGAGTGTATTGTGCAGTTAATGTTCTCTGCTCAGATACACCCTGGGTCAGAGATAGAGTAAAGCTCACTCATTGCAGGATTCCGCCAAGAACGTTATCCATCCGAAATCCCTCTGTGACAAAATCTGACAATGTCCATTTTATGTCAAGGGTAGGGCACGAGTTTTGAACTTGATGTTTTTGATTCCCCCAATTGGACATTCTTACAAAATTCATGTCAGTTTTAAAGTGTCAAATTGCACCAATTGGAAATGTAAATTTAAGACACTTTAAAATTAAATTTGATTGGAACATACCAATCGTAAAGAGTGCAGAACAGTTTGAATGTAACCTTTGTTTCTGGGGAACTGCCAGGGATCTTGCGCCAGCGCATGAGTTGACAGAATGTATCTTCACTTTTACACCAAAGAGAATCAACAGATAAGTTGTTGTGGAGCAAGAGGGGAGGGGAACGATGAATGGTCTGTCCTCTTGCTCCCTGTGCAGAGTTTTCATGGTGCATGTCCTCTGTAACGTAACCCAGTTGTTAACAGGGACAGTCAACTTCTTGCTTACTGTCCAAAGATTTAACATTTCCATCCAAAACAATACCTTTGAAGCATGTTAGACACGCTTGGCTCTGTTAACAAATGATTAACATTGATTCCCATAATCCAAAACTGGTGTTTGCATCGTCCCAGTTTGAATTCCATAGTTTTGTCTCAGTTTTCTGGAGCACATGGGATCAATTCTGGTATTCGAATACCTGATATCATTTTGTTTCACATACGGAACACAAGTAGACATTTTCTAATAAACATATTCAGAAATGTTATCTCTGGGGCAGTGGGGATTTGAACTCACGCCTTTTCTCTCAGAGACAGAAGTTCTATCACTGCAACAGAAGAGTTGCTCATAAAACGCTTATCTCTGCACGACGATGGGAAATGTTTCCTGTAACACCAAGGTCAAATCTAATTATGAGCAATGCATTAAAATTAGAACAATATATTAGAA
>NW_025116819.1:0-1021 GCF_004010195.1 Chiloscyllium plagiosum
CTTGTGAGCAGTTTTGGGCCCCGTATCTAAGGAGGGATGTGCTGGTCTTGGAGGGGGGGCCAGAGGAGGTTTACAAGAATGATCCCAGGGATGAAGGGATTGTCATATGAGGAACAGGTGAGGACCCTGGGTCTGTACTCGATGGAGTTTAGAAGGATGAGGGAGGTATCTCATGGAAACTTCCAGAATACTGAGAGGCCTGGATAGAGAGGATGTGGAGAAGATGTTTCCACCAGGAGGCGAGACTAGGACCCGAGGGCCCAGCCTCAGGGTGAAGGGGCGACCCTTTAGAACTGAGATGAGGAGGGGTTTCTTCAGCCAGAGGGTGGGGAATCTGTGGGACTCATTACCACAGGGGGCTGTGGAGGCCAAGTCACTGAGTGTATTTAAGCCAGAGATAGATAGGATCCTGATTAGTAAGGGGGTCAAAGGTCACAGGGTGAATGGGGTTGAGAAACATATCAACCATGATGGAATAGCAGACGAGACTCAATGGGCTGAATGGCCCAATTCTGCCCCAATATTTTATGGTCTTTTGATCATATTTTGAACAGATCTAGCAACTGAAGACTGGGCATCCATGAGGTGCTGTGGGCCATCACCAGCAGCAGAACTGTACTCCAGCACAATCTGTAACCCCATGGCCCGGCATATCCCCCACTCAACCATTACCAGCAGGCCAGGGGATCAACCCTGGTTCAATGGAGCGTGCAGGAGGGCGTGCAAGGAACAGCATCAGACGTACCTGAAGATGAGGTATCAATCTGGTGAAGCCATCAAACAGGACTATTTGCCAAACAGCATAAAGCAGCAAGTGATAGACAGAGCTCAGTGATCCCACAGACAACGGATCAGATCCAAGCTCTGCAATCCTGCCACATTCAGTCGTGAAAGATGGTGGACAGTCAAACAACTCACTGGAGGAGGAGGCTCCACAAATATCCCCATCCTCAGCGACGGAGGATCCCAGCACATCAGGGCAAAGTAAAAGGCTGAAGCTTTCACAGCAATCTTCAGCCAG
>NW_025116820.1:0-1021 GCF_004010195.1 Chiloscyllium plagiosum
AAACGTTCCTCAGATGTTATGCTTTTCATTCCTCGAACTATTCTCATAAATGTCCTCTGAACATACTCCAGGGCCAGTATCCTTCCTGAGAAATGGGACCTAAAACTGGACACAGTACTCAAATGTGGTCTGACCAGAGCTTTATAGAGCATCAGAATTACATCCTTGTTTTTATTTTCAAGTCCTCTCAAAATAAATGTTGTCATTGCATTTGCCTTCCTAACTCCTGACTCAACTACAAGTTTACCTTGAGAAAATCGAAGACTAAAACTCCCAATTCTCTTTGCACTTCAGACTTCTGAATTCTCTCCCCATTTAGAAAATAGTCCATGCCTCTATTCTTCCTACCAAAGTACATCACCACCCACTTTTCCACATTGTACCTCATCTGCCACTTCTTTGCCCACTCTCCTAATCTGTCCAAATCTTTCTACAGCCTCTCCATCTCTTCAATGTTATCTGTCCCTCTACCTAACTTTGTATCATCTGCAAATTTATCCAGTATGCTCTCAGTTCCTTCATCCAGATCATTAATGTATAAAGTGAAAAATTGTGTTCTCATCACTGAGCCTTGGGGAAAACCAACTGTCACCAGCTGCCATCCTGAGAAGGACCCTTTTCTCCTCACTCTTTTTTCTGCCAGACAGCCAAGCTTCCATCCATGCTCGCACCTTGCCTCTGACACCATGGGCCCTTCTCTTACTCAGTAGCCTTCTGTGTGGCATCTTGTCAAAGACCTTCTTGAAGATCAGGTAGATAACATCCGTTGGCTTTCCTTGGTCCTTGGTCTAACCTGCTTATTACTTCCTCAAAGAATTCTCATACATTTGTAAGGCATGACCTCCTGTTGTTATGAAGTGATGCTGATTTTACCCTATTTTACGATACACTTCCAAGTATTCAGAAATCTCATCCTTCACAATTGATTCCAGGATTTTATCCGCAACGGAGGTTAGGCTAATTTTCTGTCTTCTCCTCTGGCACCTTCTTGATTCCGGTGATTCCTGAAAGATCGTCACTA
>NW_025116821.1:0-1021 GCF_004010195.1 Chiloscyllium plagiosum
CAGTGGGATCTGTGGGGGGCATGTCAGCAGAATACAGGTGAGTGGCATTGGTGGGGAGCGGAAGTGGTGGCAGACACGGCGGTAGGGGTGGCGGAAGTCACTGAGCATGTGACATCAGCGATGATGTGAGGGGCGGAAGTGATGTCGCGTGTGGTGTATGAGGAATTGTGAGGAGCGGAAGTGGTGATTAAAAATTAATCCATGCGCATCCCCTGTTCCATCAGTGGAACTGGGAGTATTCTTGAAAGTGGAAATTTTGGCTGTGGAACTGGGATTCTGTGGGTTATGCCATTGTTAGGGAGAAGACCAACCCACTTCCTTCCCACAAAG
This sequence comes from Chiloscyllium plagiosum, assembly GCF_004010195.1. Lineage (NCBI taxonomy): Eukaryota > Metazoa > Chordata > Chondrichthyes > Orectolobiformes > Hemiscylliidae > Chiloscyllium > Chiloscyllium plagiosum. The sequence goes on from NW_025116821.1 coordinate 331, forward strand.
ATATTCCTGGGGAGTACGTACGATTGAAGGCCTTCCAAAAATCTCTCTGTTCCAATCTTAAATATGAAACACAAAATGGGGAAGCTGCTCAGTAGCGGGAAAGGCCATGTGAATAGTGATTGCACTCTTGCCTCTTACCCCCAGTTAACATCAGGGCACACTTGCAGTGGCAGTTGTCATGGTCCGCATCTCTGGTGCTGAAACTTGCCCCATGAAGAGCCAGGCTGCTCTGGCGACCTGCTGTTCCACTGTATCCTTTCAGGAAAAGCCTGTCAGAGAGACGGCAGAATGAGTCCCTAGAATGATTTTTTTTTATGCCGTTGTGTATCAGCTCTTCAGCCACAGTGGGCATCCCCTGCTGAAGCTACACCCTCCTTCAGCCAACATCAGCCTTGGCTGCATCCTGATCAAGGGGCAGGTGGAAAATGCCTTTTGGAAAGAGCCAAACTATAATTCTGTGGGAGCCTTCATTCACAAAGACCATCAAAAACTTTTCAAACACGATCAGTCAAAACTGGCACCAACCTTTCAAAGGAGCAAAAGCTGTTCTTGCTGTGACCCAGTCTAGGGGCAAAGAGAGAGGTCAAACAGAGCTAGTAAACTCTGACTGCCTGGAGGGGACTGAGAGGGAAGGTAAGGGTGGGAAATGGAGGTAAGAGTAGGCCAGGGAGGGAAGGGGTGGGGGTCTCTG
>NW_025116822.1:0-1021 GCF_004010195.1 Chiloscyllium plagiosum
GAGTAACATCCCTTTGTTTAAAAAGTTCCTTATTAATTCTGTGCTGAATCTGCTCCGTCTAATATTGAGGCTGTGCCCTCTTTGAGATGGACGTGATTGTGAATGTGAAAGGTACTGTTTAAGGAGGCGTGGTGAATTTCTGCGCTTAATCTTGTGGATGATACAACCTGCATGTCTGAGTATTTGGTGGAGGAGGAAGTGGATCTGTGTCGATATTGTGTCATTCATGCGGTGCTGATCAATTTGGCTGTTCTGTTCTGGGTGGTGTTGGGCAATGCATTATTGTTGGAACAGCAGTGAGGAGTCCTCATGGAGGTTCTGACTGAAATGTATCTTCCGACTTGAATGCTGCCTTATCTGCTGTGCTTCTCAACCCAATTCGCACAACCCAATTCCTGAAGAAGGGGTCATGCCCGAAACGTCGATTCTCCTGCTCCTTGGATGCTGCCTGACCTGCTGCGCTTTTCTAGCAACAAATTTTAAGCTGTGCCCTCTTTTCCAGATTTCACCCGCCAGTGGAAACATCCTTTCTACTTCTATCTTACATATTCCCTTCAATATTGTACATATTTCTATAAGGTCTCTCTTAATTCTTCTGAATTCCAATGAATATAATCACAATCTACTCAGTATCTCCTCATAACCATATCCCCTTAACTCCAGCATTATCCCAGTGTACCCCCATCTGCACCCCTTCCAGTGCCAGTCCATCCTTTCTCAAGTAATGAGACCTAAACTGCTCACAGTACTCTAAGAATGTCGTCATCAGCACGCTGTACAGCTGCAACATAACCTCTCCCTTTCGTAATGAAAGACAACATTCCATTTGCATACCTAATTCCTTGTTGTAGCTGCAGATCCGACCTTTGTGATTCATGCACAAGGACACCTACGTCCCCCTGTACAGCAGAATGCTTCAACATTTTAGTCGACAAGTAATAACCCTTTCTCCTGTAACTTCTAACAACATGGATGACTTCATATTTCTTCTGCCAAATCTTTGCCCATTTCGTTAATGTAA
>NW_025116823.1:0-1021 GCF_004010195.1 Chiloscyllium plagiosum
ATTTAAACACATATCTATCTCTTTCTGGAATGTACTCAGTGAGTGTCTTTAAGACAGAGACAGATCAGTTCTTGATTGGTAAGGGGATCAAAGGTTACAGGAGAAGGCAGGAGAATGTGGTTGAGAAACAGAGCAGCCATGTTTGAATGATGGAGCAGACTCTCCGGGCAAAATGGCCTCATTCTGCTCCTTTATGGTCTTTATGGTCTTATGTTGGCCTGACCAAGTAAGGACGGCAGATTTCCTTCCCTGAAGGACATTGGTGAATCAGAGCGTTCAATCCATCAGGACAAATAATTTTCAGAAAATGTTGATCTCAAGGAGATTCAAGATGGCGGCAGTGTGAACAGTCTGCTGTGTTGGGTTCTGTACCATACACCAGGCATGAACATACGACATGGTTTAGGACATAGCTACAGGACCATTGACGAGCTGGAGATGTGAAATTAAATACAATGTTGCCAGATTCCCTTATGGCTGAAGAGATTAATATTTACTGATCTGAAGAACTGAAGTAAACGGACAAATAAACATTTTTTTCAACTGCTGTCTGAACTTGGTCTGGGTGACAGCATAAATAAAAGTGTTTGTGCAGCAGCTCAGGAGCTGCAACGTCAAACCCAATATGTCAACAAATCTGTGCAGATAAATCATCACATTTCCAAAATATAGCATTCTATACCATATGGAATACACCATAAATATTGACCATAAAAGGATGAAGTTTGCAGAGAGTGCAAACATTAAAATAATAGATTTCCTTCGACTGGCCAACTCTGGATCTTTGGGGCATTCCCCACTGCCCTGAACCCGGAGTCGTCTCCGTGCTCTGCTGCTCCTGAGAATGTGTCCGACAGTGAAAATATTTAGCAGCAGAATCAGAATGAATGGGACCCCAGGGGTCACAAGATGGTGAAGGAACTGAATCATTATCCAGAAATGTGATCCCTGATTGTTGTCCCTGAAATGACAGAATGCACTAACACTGGCGAAGGCATATTGCTCTGTGAACATAAAATAC
>NW_025116824.1:0-1021 GCF_004010195.1 Chiloscyllium plagiosum
AACCCCTTGGTCTTGTAAATTCCTCATTGCCTCTAACTGTCTCTCCAACCGATCCATTCGATCTGAGAGGATTCACAACCAACAGCATTTATTGCAGATATAATCCTCAGTAACATATAAACTCTCCCTAAGCTCCCACATCTGAAAGAAGAGCATATCACTCTACTAACAACCATTTTTGCTTCTTTCAATCTACAGATCCAGAAAATAGCACTGTCTTATTCCTCTCCAGAACACTGGGGATAGTTAACATAGCTTTATGTGTGGGAAATCATGTCTCACGAACTGAGTTTTTTGAAGAAGTAACAAAGAGGATTGATGAGGACAGACCTGTGGAAGTGCTGTATATGGATTTCAATCAGGCATTCAACAAGGTTCTTCATGGGAGACTGGTTAGCAAGGTTAGATCTAATGGAATACAGGGACAACTAGCCATTTGGATACAGAACTGGCTCAAACATAGAAGACAGAGGGTGATGGTGGAGGATTGCTTTTCAGAATGGAAGCCTTTGACTATTGATGTGCCACAAGGATCTGTGCTGGGTCCACTGCTTTTTGTCATTTATATAAATGATTCGGATGTGAATATAGAAGGTATAGTTAGTAAGTTTGCAGATGACACCAAAATTGGAGGTGAAGTGGACAGTGAAGAAGGTTACCTCAGAGTACAATGGGTTCTTGATCAGATGGGCTAATGGGCTGAGGAGTGGCAGGTAGAGTTTAATTTAGATAAATGTGTAGTGTTGCATTTCAGAAAAGCAAATCAGAGCAGGATTTATACACTTAATGGTAAGGTCCTAGGGAGTGTTGCTGAACAAAGAGACCTTGGAGTGCAGGTTCATAGCTCCTTGAAAGTGGAGTTTCAGGTAGATAGGATCATGAAGAAGGCATTTGGTATGCTTTCCTTTATTGGTCAGAGTATTGAGTACAGGAGTTCGGAGGTTATGTTGCGGTTGTGCAGGGCATTGGTTAGGCCACTGTTGGAGTTTTGCATGCAATTCTGGTCTCCTTCCTATTGGAA
>NW_025116825.1:0-1021 GCF_004010195.1 Chiloscyllium plagiosum
TCCGAGCTAATTACCCAGTTTACCATACAGAACGTAGAACACAGATCAGTACAGCATAAGATCCTTCGGTCATGATGCCATGCCCATCTTTTCCCGACTGTAAGATCAAACTATCTTACGTACCCTTCATTTTGCTATCATCTATGTACCTATCCAAGCGTCTGTTAAAATGTCCTGTTCCACCCACCCACCATTCTCTGTGTAAAGAACCTATATCTGAAATCTCCCCTTACCCATCCACCAATCACCCTGCAATTATGCCCCCTTGTACCATGTATGCCATGGGATAAAGAGGTCTCTCACTGTTCACTCTATCTTTGCCTCACACCATCTTGTTCACCTCTACCAAATCACATCACACTCTTCTTCACTCCAATGAGAAAAGCCTTAGCTCCCGCAACCTTTCTTCATAAGACATGCCCTCCAGTCCGGGTAGTATCCTGGTAAATCTCTTCTTTCCCCTCTCTAAATCTTCCACATCCTTCCTGTAATGAAGGGACCAAAACTGAACACAATATTCTAATTGGGATCAGAACAGGGCTGTATAGAGCTGCAGCATAACCTCATGGCTTTAAAACTCAATCCTCCAGCTAATGAAAGCCAATACAACATATTCTTTCTTAACAACACTATCAGCTTGGTGGCAAATGTGAAGGATCTCTGGTCATGAAATCCAAGATTCATCTGTTCCTCCACACTGTTCAGAATTCTGCCTTTACCCCTGTATTCTGCATTCAAGTCTCACCTTCCAAAATTCATCACTTCCCACTTTTCCAGATTTGACTTCATCTGCCACTTCTCAGCCCAGCTCTACATCCTGTCAATGTCCCATTGCAAACTCCAGCAGACATCCAAACTATTCACACTCCACCAACCTTCGTGTCATTGGCAAACTTACTTACCCGCTCTTCCACTCACACATCCAAGTCATTCATAAAATCACAAAGAACAGAGATTTTTTGACCTCTCCCTGCAGAAAACCACTGGCCACTGAGCTCCAGGCTGAATGATTTCCATCTGT
>NW_025116826.1:0-1021 GCF_004010195.1 Chiloscyllium plagiosum
CATAGCTACAGCAACACTCCCTACCTTTCCACTCTATCCTTTTAAAAATAAACGATGAAGTTATGCTTGCATTTCTCATTACTTCAAGTTCCCGCAAGTAAGTTTTCTGTGATATGCAAGCGGACACCCAGATCCCTCTGCACTTAAGCACTTTGAAGTTTCTCTCCATTTAGATAATGATTTGCCTTTTTATTAGGCTGGCCAACTTGAATAACCCCATATTTATCCACTTTAAGTTTCTTTGCCAAATGTTTGCACATTCACCCAATCTATACATATAGTTTTTAAATCTCTTGCATCTTCATTCCGAAGTAATTTCCCACCAATGTTAGTGTCATCGGAAAATGTAGCTATAGTATTTTCTATCCCGTCAACCGAGTAATAATGTAGATCAGAAATGGTTGAAGTATGAGAACTGAAATCTATGGCACACAACAAATTGCATTTTCCAATAGAAAATGACACAGTTAATTCATCTGACTGCATTTTGTTGGTTAACCAACCCTCCATCCAAGCCAATAAATTACTCCTAAACCGATGCTGTCTGATCTTACCACTCACTCTTTGGAGAAGCGATGTATCTGAATCCTTCATGAAGACCAGATATATTCCATCACCAGGATTCCCACTATTCACCCTGTTTGTCACATCTTTAAATAACTCAAGAAAACACTTCAATCATGGTTTATCCTTTGTAAAACCACGTTGACTCCGATGAATTGTGGTTTACGTTTGCTAATGTCCACAGCAATGGATTCTAATAATTTACAATACTTTATTGTTACATTTTACTCCCTAATGTATTCAGTTATTATAAGTTATTTCCTTTCTAAAACCTTTACGTTTTCTTTGAATTCCTGTTTGATGGGCAAAAAGTTTTAAGAGATCTACTCAAATTGCTGCATAAGCGGTATGTGTGGCTGACTGGACTCATCATTTTGCTAGGGCATAAAATCGATGGGATGAAGTCTTTCTGGTGTTCCCATGATTGTCATCTCCAAGGCCAGAATGACCACCTCCT
>NW_025116827.1:0-1021 GCF_004010195.1 Chiloscyllium plagiosum
TTGCTGATTGGTGGTTTTTGAAATTAATGATTTTTGGCGCGCAATTTCTTGTTTGTATTTGTGTAGTCTGTTGTGTGCGTTTGTAATCATTACCTGGATCATCCTGAATCCGTTCTGTCTGGCTGTGTCCCTGGCTTGTGGGTTGTTGACTGGTGGTCTGTATCTGACACATGGTAGAAGGATTCAATTCTTTCGGCATTCGTGCAGGAACCGGTGTTGTTCGTATGTGGCGCTTAGGCGGTTGGCACAGGATTCCCATTTCCTGGCTTGTCTTAGTGTCTCTCACCTGTAGATGTTCAAAGTTTGGGAGAAGATTTGTAGCTCGGGTGCTTGTTGTTGTGGTTCTGTTCGCCGAGCTTGGGAATTGTGTTGCAGACGTTTCGTTCCCTGTCTAGGTGACATCCTCAGTGCTTGGGAGCCTCCTGTTAAGCGCTTCTGTGATCTTTCCTCCGGCATTTGTAGTGATTTGTATCTGCCACTTCCGGTTGTCAGTTCCAGCTGTCCGCTGCAGGGGCCGGTATATTGGGTCCAGGTCGATGTGCTTATTGATTGAATCTGTGGATGAGTGCCATGCCTCTAGAAATTCCCTGGTTGTTCTCTGTTTGGCTTGTCCTATAAGAGTAGTGTTGTCCCAGTCAAACTCATGTTGCTTGTCATCTGAGTGTGTGGCTACTTAGGATAGCTGGTCGTGTTGTTTCGTGGCTAGTTGGTGTTCATGGATGCGGACCATTAGCTGTCTTCCTGTTTGTCCTGCTGGACATACAGAACAGACAACAAGTGGGGGAACCTATCAACAAAGACTGCATACTCAAATTACTGGACCTGTGCCTCACAACACACTTCACATTCAACAACCAAATATATGAACAAATCAACGGCACATCCGTGGGCTCACCCATCTCTGGACTCATAGCAGAGGCGGTAATGCAAAGGTTAGAACAAACAGTCTTACCGCAAATTCAACCCAAACTCTGGGTCAGATAGGTAAATGATACCTTTGTAATCATTAAAAACACAGAAA
>NW_025116828.1:0-1021 GCF_004010195.1 Chiloscyllium plagiosum
TGGAAAGTGTTTAATTAGAAGCAGTCAGCATGGCTTTGTGCATGGGATGTCATGTCTCACAAATTTGTTGGAGTTCTCTGATGAATTGACAAGGAAGGTTGATGAAGACAGGGTGATATATGTAGTTTATATGGATTTCAGTAAGGCCTTTGATAAGGTTCCACATGGTAGGCTGCTCTGGAAGGTTAGATCGCATGGAATCCAGGGGGAGCTGGACACACAATTGGCTTAATGGTCAGAAGCAGAGGGTAATAGTGGAAGAGTGCTTGTCTGACTGGCGGCCTGTAACTAGTGGAGTGTCTCAGGGGTCGGTGCTGTGCCCATTACTGTTTGGTATCTGTATCAATGATTTAGATGAGAATGTACAAAGTATGTTTAGTACGTTTGCAGGTGATACCAAAATGAGTGCTGCTGTGAACTGTAAGAAAGGTTATCAGAAATTGCAGAAGGACCATGATCAGCTGGGGAAATGGCCAAGAAATGGCAAATTGAGTTTAATATAGATAAGTGTGACACCTTGCATTTTGGAAAGTCAAATCAAAGTAGGAATTTCATGGTGAGTAATAGGGTCTTAAGGAGTGTAGTGGGACAGTTCAGGTGCACGGTTCTCCAAAAGTGGAGTCCCAGGTAGACAAGGCAGTGAAGAAGTCTTCTGGCACATTGGCCTTCATCGGTCAGGACACTGAGTAGAAAAGTTGGGGAGTTATGTTGCAGTTATACAGGAAATTGGTGAGACCACACTTGGGGTATTGTGTTCAGATTTGGTCACCTTGCTATAGAAAGGCTGTTATTAAACTGGAAGAGTGCAGAAGAAATTTACAAGGATGTTGGCAGGACTCAAGGGAAAGGTTGGACAAGCTAGGAGGATTTTTCTTTAGAGTGTTGGAGACTGAGCAAGGGATTTATTGAAGTGTTTAAGACAATGGGAGGCATGGAAAGGGTGAAATGTGGTCAGTTTTTTTTCCAAGGTTTGGGAATGAAGGACGATATGACATCAGTTTAAGGTTAGAGGGGAAAGAAT
>NW_025116829.1:0-1021 GCF_004010195.1 Chiloscyllium plagiosum
CAGATACTTTTTAATGGCTGTGAGGTTACCAGTAATAGCTCTCCCCCACCCCACCCCCCTCAGGAAGTGCAATCCGGACCCCATCATCCTCTGGGTGAAAAAACAATCCATGAATCCTCTCTAAAACGTAAATCCTTCCTTTCAAGCGTGTGCTCCTCTCTTCTTGGCCCTTTGACTGAAAGGAACAGCTGCTTTCTATCCATCCTGTCCATGCCCCTCGTAATCTTATCCATCTGAATCACGTCCCTCTCAGCCTTCTCTGCTCCAAAGTAAACAAATGGAGCTTGTGAAACCTCTCCCCATAGCTGATATGCTCCATCCTTGGGGGCATCCTTGTGAATCTCTGTACTCCCTCCAGAATAATCAAATCCTTCCTGTAATGTAGCTCCCACAACCCCCAAAGTTTATTCCATTTTGGCCTAACCAAAGTGCTACATAGCTCTTGTAATCTATGCCTCGATGATAAACGCTATGCCTACTGTTTCCAATTATTTCTTGCGTAACCTGTTATCCTTCCCTGTTATATTCAGGGATGTGTGGAGAAGCACCCTCTGAGCTTCCTGGTGTGCTGCCATTCATTGTATACTCTCCTGTCTGGTTCCTTCCTCCAAAGTGCATCACCTCATATTTATCAGTGTTTTATTCTATCTGCCATTGATCCACCCATCTGACCTTTCCATCTGTATCTTCCTGAAACATAAGACCTTCCTCCTCACTGACAAACACCCAGCCAATATTTGTGTCAAACACACACTTATCACGCTGGCACTCCCCCTCCACATTCACATCTACATCATTTATAAATACCACAAATAATAAGGGACACAGTGCTGATAATTGTGGTACTTCAGGGGCCACCGGTCTCCAGTCACACAAACAGCCATCTACCACCACGTATGTTTTGCAGATTTTTCTCTGACACTGATCTGAAACACCCTGGTCTATAGTTCCCTGCTCTATCTCTACCACCCTTCCTATAAAGGGTGTTCACCCTTCCTATAAAGGGTGTTCACCTCACCTG
>NW_025116830.1:0-1021 GCF_004010195.1 Chiloscyllium plagiosum
TCAAAGCTACAGCTCAGCGAGCAAACCTACACCCTAAATCTAGACTAATATTCGCAATGTATGGGTTTGGATGCCATCAGAATGGCTTCAATTAATAGCATTCAATTAACAAAATTCAGAATCGTCTCAGTAATTGTGATCATAAGAATATTCCAATCACACTTGTAAAAATGAGCTTCAACAATAAAATCTGCCATCCTTACTGGTCTAAATTACTTGTGACTCCTGAAATCATTCTGAACTGCCCTCTGCAACGGCCTAGCAAGTCACTCAATTCCAGGGCAATTAGGAATGGACAGTAAGTGTTAGTAATACCCACAAGCATCAAAGAGGTTTTGAAAAGTTATTTGTAAATCAAGCTAAAGTTTGTCAGACTGTTAATTTTTCACTTTACAGACGTGATTCTGTTCTCATTTAGTTTTTACATTCACTCAACCCACAATTCAGCAAGTGTCAGTGGATGATAATGAGGAACACTCACTTGCCTTGAGATGCTGAGATCTGCAACTGCAGGTGAGCTCAACTTCCTCAGGAAAGCACGAGGATCAAATCCACATGCGTTGGTTCCACCCACACTAACACTTTTGCAGAATAAGTCAGCAATTACATGTGGAGTACAAATATTATAAATGTTGCTATATTCATAAAATATGAGAACATAGAACCCAGAACAATACAGCACAGGAATAGGCTTTTCGGCTCATCATGTTTGTGACAACTATGGTGCCATTCTAAACTAATCCCATCTGCCTGTATATGGTCTGTATCCTTCTATTCCCTGCTTATTGATGTATCTGCCTAAATGCCCCTTAAGCTTTGCTGTCGTATCTGCTTCTACCACTTTCCCAGGCATCTACCACTCTATGTGTTAAAAACTTGCCTTGCACATCTCCTTTAAACATTTTTCCTTCCACTTTAAACTTATGTCCCCTGGTATTTTACATTACCACCCCAGGAAACAGACTTTGACTATCCAGCATATTCATGCCTCTCATCATTTTATATACTTTTATCAGGTCCA
>NW_025116831.1:0-1021 GCF_004010195.1 Chiloscyllium plagiosum
GGTGCGCGATGCCGATTGAGACATTATGTGTGTGCGATGCGGTTTGAGAGTGTGTGTATGCGCGATGCAGATTGAGATAGTGTGTGTGCGCAATGCAGATTGAGAGATTGTGTGCGTGCGATGCGGTTTGAGAGATTGTGTGTGCGATGTGGATTGGGAGTGGTTGTGTGTGCGATGCGGATTGAGAGATTGTGGGTGCGCGATGCGGATTGAGAGTGTGTGCGCGATGCGGATTGAGAGTGTGTGTGTGCGCAATGCAGATTGAGAAAGTGTGTGTGCGATGCGGATTGAGAGTGTGTGTATGCGCGATACGGTTTGAGAGAGTGTGTGTGCGCGATGCGGATTGAGAGATTATGTGTGTGATACGGATTGAGAGATTGTGAGTGTGTGCGATGCGGATTGAGAGAGTGTGTGTGTGAGCGTTGCGGATTTAGAGAGAGTGTGTGCGCTCGATGCGGATTGAGAGAGTGTGTGTGTGCGTGATGCGGATTGAGAGATGTGTGTTGGGGCGTTGGGGATTTAGAGAGAGTTTGTTGGGTCGAGGCGGATTGAGAGAGTGTGTGTGTGCGATGCGGATTGAGAGAGTGTGTGTGTGAGCGATGCGGATTTAGAGAGAGTGTGTGTGCGTGATGCGGATTGAGAGAGTGTGTGTGCGCGATGCGGATTGAGAGAGTCTGTGTGTGCGATACGGATTGAGAGATTGTGAGTGTGTGTGATGCAGATTGAGAGAGTGTGTGTGTGATCCGGATTGAGAGAGAGTGTGTGTGCGATGCGGATTGAGAGATTGTGTGTGTGCGTGATGCGGATTGAGAGAGTGTGTGTGCGCGATGCGGATTGAGAGAGTGTGTGTGTGCGATACGGATTGAGAGATTGTGAGTGTGTGTGATGCAGATTCGATTGAGAGAGTGTGTGTGTCGGATGCGTTTTGAGAGTGTGTGTGTGTACGATGCAGATTGAGAGAGTGTGTGTGCGCAATGCAGATTGAGACAGTGTGTGTGCGATGCGGATTGAGAGTGTGTGT
>NW_025116832.1:0-1021 GCF_004010195.1 Chiloscyllium plagiosum
TATGGGCTTCAGCAAAGCGATTGTAAATGTGCCACGTGAGAGAATGATTGAGAAAGATACTATATATCGAACTGAGGGAAATCTGGCGAGGTTGAACAGAGACTACACTAGTAGTAGGACAGAAAGTGTCGTGGTAGAAGGCTGTTCTCGTGACGGGATGTTGTGGTCAAGTGGTATATAACAATAGTACGTACTAGGACATTTAATGTTTGTTACATACATAAATGATACAGATTAAAACATGTGAGGGAGGAAGGTTGGGAAAATTTGCTGACGACGTGAAGGTTGCTACATTTGTTAAGAATGAAAATAAATTGCAGCTTACAGGAGGATATAGATGGTTTGGTCAGTTGGGAAAACCAATCGCAGATGGTATTTAGCCCTGTTACGTACGAGGGGGTGAACTTTGGAAGAAGAAACGATTGATTAGTTAATGAATGACAGAACACTGGACAGCTTATATGAGCAGAAGCATCTTCGGTTCGTTTTACAGATTGCTGAAGTCGACAGGGTATATGAATAACATGGTTAAGAAGTCATGTGGAGCAGTTGATATCTTCAGTCGTGGCATGGATTATAAAAGCAAGGAGGTAACCGTGCAGTTGGACAGAACGTTTGTCAGGCCGCAACTGGGGTACCCTGTGCAATTCTGGTCACCTCATTCCATGAAGGATGTGACAGCACGAGAGGGCTATAGAGGACGTTCACGGGGATTTGCATTGGATGGAGTTTTTTAAGCTTTAGGGAGACAAGATAACGTTGGATTGATTTCTTTCCAGCAGAACAGACTGAGGAAATTATGATTGAGGTGTTTAGGATTATGAGGTGTTTGGACAGAATGAATAGAGAGCAAATGTTCCACTTTGCTGAGGGGTCACTTATGAGAACTCTCCACTTTCGGGTAATGGTGAGGCGATTCAAAAGGTATTCTTGAAAGGGAACGTGCACTCAACGAATGATGGCAATCCAGAATGAGCAGTCTGGAAGGCGGTGGCAACTAAAACTCGCAACCATTAAAAAT
>NW_025116833.1:0-1022 GCF_004010195.1 Chiloscyllium plagiosum
TAGTGATGCAGTAAGTCTGAAGGGATCAGGGTGTAGTGACACATTACGTGTGAGGGGATCAGGGTAATAGTGACACGGTAATTGTGAGGGTGTCAGGGTGATAGTGTCGAAGTAAGTGTGAGGGGTCAGGGAGATAGTGACGGCGTAAGTGTGAATGAGCCAGGGTGACAGTGATGCAGTAAGTGTGAGGGGAACAGGGGCATAGTGACGCAGTAAGTGTAATGGGGTCAGGGTGATAGTGACACATTAAGTGTGAGGGGGTCAGGATGATCGTGACGCAGTTAGTGTGAGGGGTAAGGGAGATAGTGACCCAGTAAGTGTAAGGGAATCAGGGAGATTGTGACCCAGTAAGTGTGAGGGGATCAAGGAGATAGTGACGCAGTAAGTGTGAGGGTATCAGGCTGATAGTGATGCATTGAATGTGAGGGCTCAGGGTGATAGTGACGCAGTAAGTGTGATGAGATCAGGGTGATAGTGACACGGTAAGTGTGAGGGTGTCAGCGTGATAGGTGACCCAGTAAGTGTGAGGGGATCAAGGAGATAGTGACGCAGTAAGTGCGAGGGTGTCAGGGTGATAGTGACTCAATAAGTGTGATGGGGTCAGGGAGATAGAGACGCAGTACGTGTGAGGGGATCAGGGAGATAGTGATGCATTGAATGTGAGGGGTCAGGGTGATAGTGACGCAGTAAGTGTGATGAGATCATGGTGATAGTGACACGGTAAGTGTGAGGGTGTCAGGGTGATAGTGATGCAGTAAGTGTGATGGGATCAGGGATAGTGACACTGTATGTGTGATGGGATCAGGGTGATAGTGACGCAGTGAGTGTGATGGGGACAGAGTGATAGTGATGCAGTATGATGGGGTCAGAGTGATAGTGACGCAGTGAGTGTGATGGGGACAGGTTGATAGTGACGCAGTAACAGTGAGTGTGATGGGGACAGGTTGATAGTGACGCAGTAAGTGTGAGGGGGTCAGGGTGATATTGACGCAGTAAGTGTGATGGGATCAGGGTGATAGTGA
>NW_025116834.1:0-1022 GCF_004010195.1 Chiloscyllium plagiosum
GTTCTTGCCTAATACCATCAAAATTGGCCTTTCTCCAGTTTAAAACTTCAACTTTTAGATCTGGTCTATCCTTTTCCATCACTATTTTAAATCTAATAGAGTTATGGTTGCTGGCCCCAAAGTGCTCCCCCACTGACACCTCAGTCACCTGCCCTGCCTTATTTCCCAAGAGTAGGTCAAATTTGCACCTTCTCTAATAGGTACATCCACAAACTGAATCAGAAAATTGTCTTGTACACACTTAACAAATTCCTCTCCATCTAAACCCTTAACACTATGGCAGTCCCAGTCTATGTTTGGAAAGTTAAAATCCCCTACCATAACCACTCTATTGGAAGTGGCTGTCCCAGTGGATTGCTGATGCCTGCAAATGGTTGTTCCCAGAGCCAGGATCAACTCATGGGGAATTGAAAAACATGGAGATCAAGTGGGGAAATGGTATTGAAACAGGGGGAATCAGCCATGATTGTATTGATGGTCAGAACAGGCTCATGGGGCTGATTGGTCTCTGATCTGAGAGAGAGTGCTCCCGGATGGGTCAGATGGTCACTCACAGCCCAGGGTACTCTCTTCCACCGACACAACAACCAGGAGTGGAGGGGGGATGGAAGGTTAGAGGAAACTGGGAAAATCCACAATCTACTTTGAGACATCAGAAACAGGGAAAACAGGTCAATGGGCGGGAATTTTTCACAAGTACAACAAGGGGAGAAAAACAAACTCTTGAGACAGGGCAAAGGGCAGGAAAGTCACCAGCCGAGACAGAGAAGAAACGAAACGGAGTCTCCCCTTTAGTGCAAATGGTTTCAAGATGCCTGTGAGAAAGGGGGCACTGATTCTGATCAGACTCTATGCCTGGAATGTTGTAACGTGTCTGAATGAAGAGGAAGAGATCCCCTGGAGTTTCTGGAAACAACCTCCCAGCTCAGCAAGCAAACTTATATCCAGGTTTTCAGGTCTCCCTCCATCACCATCACCATCACCCTCACCGTCACCATCACCATCACCATCACCATCACCCT
>NW_025116835.1:0-1022 GCF_004010195.1 Chiloscyllium plagiosum
TTCAGTGTTAGTGCTGATGTGATGCCGGGTATGTAAATTACATATCATGTGGTGGACTGTATCAAATAACACATTTGACATCCACCTGTTTGGTCACCTTCTTAAAGAACTCAATAAGGTTTGTGAGGTACAACCTACCCTGTGTTGGATTGTTAGTCATTTTAACTTATAAGGACTTCTGTCATTTCAGTGTTAGTGCTGATGTGATGCCGGGTATGTAAATTACATATCATGTGGTGGACTGTATCAAATAACACATTTGACTGTATGCAGGGTACAGTGCTTTATTGAACTAGCTCATGCTTACAAACTCACTGTCTTGTTTCCAGCATGAGAAACAGTTCTGCTATTGGGTAGCAGTTATTAAATAGTCCCGACTGCCAGGATTTATAATTGACATTGATTTAGGAATATCGGTTTAGCTTTCAGTGCTTTTCATTTATATCAGATGGAAACAATGTATGCTTACATATGGGACCCTGTTCTGTGTAGCCAAAAATAGTTTGTTATAACTTTTTCATTGAGATAGGGTTATGCAGATTGTGAAATCCATAGCAATATCCTGAGCATTTAGAGTCTAATTGCCTGGTCTGAGTTTAATAAGTTGCATCACCATGCCAATCATGGCCCAAAAAAATCAGCATCTGCTTCTCATGCAGTATGAATTGGTATTCGCTTTCCACTTTGGCTTCTTGCACTCCAGTCCTGATCAGAGAAAGAGAAAAGTTTCAGATTGATGTCACTTTTCAGCAAAGTTTAAGTTCCATATGACTCAGCAATTATTGGCTGTAAAAGTTGCTTAATTCACTAACTATTTCTTGTTGAAAATGTGAAATCTTTCAGATTATTATTCTCTCAGATATAGGGTCATAGAGAAACAGAGACAGAGGGAAAAAGACCCTTCAGTCCAACTCGTCCATGCATGAGTATGTGTGTAAAGGGGTATACGTCTGTGAGAGGGTAAGTGTGTGAGTGTGGGAGTGTATGTGCGAGCGTATGAGAGAGAGGTTGTGTATGAGAGA
>NW_025116836.1:0-1022 GCF_004010195.1 Chiloscyllium plagiosum
ATGCTGAACATTACTCTCAGGTCAACAACCTGTCAAATATCTTGATAAACATGGAAGTAGCCAGAAATAAATAACGTGGCCTCGGAAGTTACAGAGAAGTTCTATACAGTGTCAACTTGCACGAATCAGTGTCTCCATAATGTGTTGATCAATCTAAGGCAAAGGAGGCAGTTGTGCTTCTCAAGTGCTGAGTGCAAGGGTGGAGGAATTAACCACCTTCCTGTTCAAGACTGCTATTCCTTGACCCCTGTTGAAAAATGCATGCTTTGAATGTTTGCTTAGAACGAGATATGACTCAGCTGTAATTTACCCTTCCCCTGGCCTCAAGCATTTGGCTGCTGTTTCTCTTCAACGCTGCTAAACAATCCAATAATATTCCCTATTGTTACTCTGCGAGCACAGAGCTAGCATAAAGATCACATTACTATAGTCCCTGAGGCCTACAGGGCTAACTGGAAGGTCACCTCGTCTCAGGCAAGGAGAGGTGTAGAGAAGTCCTTCATGGTAACCTCTGGCGATGTGGGAATTTAAGTCACTCTGTTGGCATCACACTGCATCATAAACCAGCCATGCAGCCAACTAGATCCTGAAGTAATTATCCATCAGTGCCATAGTACCAGTACATATTCCTTTCAGAACTCATCCTTCACTCAGTACAAAATCTAATAGGATAACTGTATGACTAAATTTCATCCGAACATAGTCTACAAGTTTGTTGACCACACCATCGTTGTAAGCTGGATATCAAAAAAATGATGAATCAAAATACAGGAAGGAGACAGAATGCTTGGTGTTGTAGTGTTAAGATAACAACATCAGCAAAACTAAAGAGCTGATCATTGATCAAAGTTTGTGAGAAGATTTGTAGCTCGGGTGCTTGTTGTTGTGGTTCTGTTCGCTGAGCTGGGAATTTGTGTTGCAGATGTTTTGTCCCCTCACAATCTTCTCACAAACTTTGAACACCTACGGGCGAAAGACGCTAAGACAAACCAGGAAATGGGAATCCTGTGCCAACCGCCTTA
>NW_025116837.1:0-1022 GCF_004010195.1 Chiloscyllium plagiosum
AACAGCTGTCCCGGTGTATGTTGTAGAGAACAGATATCCCGGTGTATATTGTAGTGAACAGCTGTCCTGGTGTTAGCTGTGGAGAACAGCTGTCCCGGTGTATATCGTAGTGAACAGGTATCCCGGTGTATATTGTAGTGAACAGCTGTCCTGGTGTTCGTTGTAGTGAATAGCTGTCCTGGTGTATGTTGTAGAGAACAGCCGTCCCGGTGTATATTGTAGTGAACAGCTGTCCTGGTGTATGTTGTAGAGAACAGCTGTCCTGGTGTATATTGTAGTGAACGGCTGACCTGGTGTATATTGTAGTGAACAGCTGTCCTGGTGCATATTGTAGTGAACGGCTTTCCTGGTGTATGTTGTAGAGAACTGCTGTCCTGGTGTATGTTGCAGAGAATAGCTGTCCCGGTGTATATTTTAGAGAGCAGCTGTCCTGGTGTATATTGTAGTAAACAGCTGTCCTGGTGTATATTGTAGTGAACAGGTGTCCCAGTGTATGTTGTAGAGAACAGATGTCCCGGTGTATATTTTAGGGAGCAGCTGTCCTGGTGTATATTGTAGTAAACAGCTGTCCTGGTGTATATTGTAGACAACAGCTGTCCTGGTGTATGTTGTAGAGAACATCTGTCCTGGTGTATGTTGTAGAGAATAGCTGTCCTGGTAATGTTGTAGAGAACAGCTGTACAGGTGTATATTGTAGACAACAGCTGTCCCGGTGTATATATTAGGGAGCAGCTGTCCTGGTGTATATTGTAGTAAACAGTTGTCCTGGTGTATATTGTAGTGAACAGCTGTCCCGGTGTATGTTGTAGAGAACAGCTGTCCCGGTGTATATTGTAGTGAACAGCTGTCCAGGTATATATTGTAGTGATCGGCTGTCCTGGTGGATGTTATAGAGAACAGCTGTCCTGGTGTATGTTGTAGAGAACAGCTGTCCCGGTGTATATTGTAGTGAACAGCTGTCCTGGTGTATATTGTAGTGAACGGCTGCCCTGGTGTATGTTGTAGAGAACAGCTGTCCCGGT
>NW_025116838.1:0-1022 GCF_004010195.1 Chiloscyllium plagiosum
ACTGCTCCAGGTCTAATTCCCCTCACACTGCTCTAGACCTCATTCCCCTCACACTGCTCCAGACCTCATTCCCCTCACACTGCTCCAGGTCACGTTCCCCTCACACTGCTCCAGGTCTAATTCCCCTCAGACTGCTCCAGGTCTCATTCCCCTCACACTGCTCCAGACCTCATTCCCCTCACACTGCTCCAGGTCTCATTCCCCTCACACTGCTCCAGGTCTTGTTCCCCTCACACTGCTCCAGACGTCATTCCCCTCACATTGTTCCAGGTCTTGTTCCCCTCACACTGTTCCAGGTCTCATTCCCCTCACACTGCTCCAGACCTCATTCCCCTCACACTGCTCCAGGTCTTGTTCCCCTCACACTGCTCCAGGTCTCGTTCCCCTCACACTGCTCCAGACCTCATTCCCCTCACACTGCTCCAGACCTCATTCCCCTCACACTGCTCCAGGTCTCGTTCACCTCACACTGCTCCAGGTCCCGTTCCCCTCACACTGCTCCAGGTCTCGTTCTCCTCACACTGCTCCAGGTCTCGTTCTCCTCACACTGCTCCAAGTCTCATTCCCCTCACACTGCTCCAGACCTCATTCCTCTCACACTGCTCCAGGTCTTATTCCCCTCACACTGCTCCAGACCTCATTCCCCTCACACTGTT
Source organism: Chiloscyllium plagiosum (assembly GCF_004010195.1). Lineage (NCBI taxonomy): Eukaryota > Metazoa > Chordata > Chondrichthyes > Orectolobiformes > Hemiscylliidae > Chiloscyllium > Chiloscyllium plagiosum. The sequence continues at coordinate 657 of NW_025116838.1, forward strand.
CCAGGTCTAATTCACCTCACACTGCTCCAGGTCTCATTCTCCTCACACTGCTCCAGGTCTAATTCCCCTCATGCTGCTCCAGGTCTCGTTCCCCTCACACTGCTCCAGGTCTGATTCCCCTCACACTGCTCCAGGTCTCATTCCCCTCACACTGTTCCAGGTCTAATTCCCCTCATGCTGCTCCAGGTCTCGTTCCCCTCACACTGCTCCAGGTCTGGTTCCCCTCACACTGCTCCAGGTCTCATTCCCCTCACACTGCTCCAGGTCTCATTTCCCTCACACTGCTCCAGGTCTAATTCCCCTCACACTGCTCCAGGTCTCATTCCCCTCATGCTGCTCCAGGTCTGGTTCCCCTCACACAGCTCC
>NW_025116839.1:0-1022 GCF_004010195.1 Chiloscyllium plagiosum
CCTGCCATGTGGTGCCGTATCAAATGCTTTCTGAATCGTCCAACTGTACAACATTCACAGCACTACCCTCATCCACTCACTGTCAAAGAACTCAGTTAAATTTGTCAGACATGACAAAGCCATGTTGACTGTCTAGTATTAGTTTATTTTTCTCTGAGTGTATATTTGTCGTTTCCCTATATTATGGCATCCATCAGTTTTCCCACTATTAATGTCAAGCAGACAGGTCTGTAGTTTCCTGGGTTATCCTTTGCTCCTTTCTTAAACCATGACATCACATTTGCAATCCTCCAGTTCCCCAGAATATTCAGAGAGGCCTAGAAAATTTCTGTTAACCACTTGGCAATTTGCTCCCTTACCTGTCTTAGCAATCTGGGAAGCATCGCGTTTGGACCTGGCGACTTCTCTACCTGGAGTGCTGCCAGCCTTTTTAGCACCTCTTCTTTATCTATCACTATACAACTCAGTTGCTCAACACCCACATTTTCAACTGAGCCATTGTCACCATTTTCTAGTTGGGTAAAGACAGAAACAAAGTACTTATTTAGTACCTCTGCCTTACACTTTTCTTCAGTGAATAGCTTACCATATTTATTTCCTTATAGGCCCCACTCTATCCTTCATGAAACTTTTGCTATTAATCTGCTTGAAGAAGTTGCTACTATTTGTTTTAGTGCAGCCTGCCATCCTTTCGTCATGTTTCCTCTTAGCCTTCCTTAGAACATAGAACACTTTAGCACAGTACAGGCCCTTTAGCCCTCGATGTTGTGCTGACCTGTGGAACCAATCTGAAGCCCATCTATTGTACACTACTCCATTCTCATCCATATGTTTACCCAATGACCATTTAAATGCCCTTAAAGTTGCTGAGTATAGTACTGTTGCAGGCAGGGCGTTCCAATCCCCTACTACTCCTGAATAAAGAAACTACCTCTGACATCTGTCCTATACCTATCACCCCTCACTTTAAAGCTTTGTCCCCGTGTGCAAGCCATCATCATCCGAGGAAAAAGTCTCTCACT
>NW_025116840.1:0-1022 GCF_004010195.1 Chiloscyllium plagiosum
TAGTCAGAGTGAAATTGAAGAACAAATATATAACGATATCTCATTTATATGTAAGAATAATGGAGTTGTAATAATAGTAAATTTAAATCTTCCAAACATAAATTGGGACAGCCATAATGTTAAGGACTTGGATGGTGAAGAATGTTTTACATGAGCTCAACAAAAGATTCTTAGTTAATATGTAGATGCAACCACCACAGAGAAAATAAAGAATCACCTTGTCTTGTGATATCAGGCAGGGCAAGTGATTGAAGTGTGTGTAGCGGATCAGTTTAGGGCCAGTGACTATAATTCAATTAGTTCGAAAATACTTATGGAAAGGAAAGGCCTTGCATAAAAGTTAACGTTTCTCATGGGATTAAGGGAAACTTTGATAGCATGAAACAAAAACTACCAAGAGTTAATTAGAGTAAACTGTTTGCAGGTAAAGGGCGAGCCGACAAGTGCGAGGCTTTCATAAGTGAGCTAACGAAACTTCAGCGGCATTTCGTTCCTGTTCGAGTGAAGGTAAGGCTGGAAAAACGAGGAAACAATGGAGAAATAAAGATGCTAATGTTCTGGTTAAGAATAAAAATGAGTTGTATATTAGACATAGACAAATGAGATCAAGTGAAGTTCTTGAAGAATATAAGAGTTGTAGGGACATTTTTAAAAAGAGCAATCAGGAGGGAGAAAAGTGATATAATACGATATATAATATATGAAAGTTGTACCAACCTTCACCACTTCCTCTGGCAGCTCATTCCATACATGCAACATCCTCTGCATTAAAAAGTTGCCCATTAGGGCCTTTTCATTTTTTCCTCTCTCACCCTAAACTTACACCCTCTAGTTCTGGACTCCCACAACCCAGGGAGAAAAAAAAATCCTGCCTATCCACTATATCTACACCGCTCCAGATGTTATACCCCTCGCCCTCAGATGCTCCAGGGAAAGCAAGCAGCCTATTAGGCATCTTATTATATTACTGAATGTGGCCGTGAAGATGGAGAAACCGGGAGGGAGTCCTTCATAAATCATGC
>NW_025116841.1:0-1022 GCF_004010195.1 Chiloscyllium plagiosum
TGAGGCTCATGTCCAGGACTGAGCATCTCTGCAACAAATTGCACGGTTAAGGTAAAAGGCAAGGAAAGTGGCATCTCGAACTGGCTCCGAGGTCAGAGCATCCTCACAATGTGATCTGTCGTTCTCGGATTGCAATGCTACCTTCGGATTTAGGGTGGAGAACATTCTTTGGGACTCATATTCTGCAAAACAGACACAGTGACTCGGCTGCACGGCATAATGTGGAACACGGCCTGCTCAGCTTTGTGCATTTTCCCTGTAGTCCGGTGTGTTTCGTGTTCCGTGTAAACGTGAAAGGTGTCCTGTTTCGAGCAATGGGTGAAATCATTTAGCAAAGCAAGAATCGAAATTGTAGTAATGTCAAGCAGCTCATGGTAATTTGACCAAATCATAACCGATCATATGTTCTCACGCACTCACAGATACATTTGTAGCTGAAAAGAGTCTGAGAAGATAGACTCAACTTACCATTGATTTTTGTCTGGATCGATGGGCTATCAATATCTGCTGCGAAATTGATATTGTAGCTCATGCCTTCGGACTGTCTCACATTTAGCATTCATGCTTCTCTGTGTCTGAAAATACATTTGGTGTTCCAGTTTTGTTTGTGTGCCATGTTAAATGCTTTCTGTTTTATGATTCGCTCAATTCATTTCGAGTTAACAGGGTTTCTGAGGTAACTTCCAGCAGGAAAATCCTCAGCTGAGGATCTGGGAATATTTCAATGAGTATAATCTGTCGGGTCAAAAGTGAGGAAGTCGATCGTTTCTGTAGTGTTTCACAATACTATCTTTCCTGTGAGCATTCGAACAGACTAAATGATTATGCCACAGACTGCGACGGCCAGCTCCGCTAAAAAGTAGTTGTTTAAAGCCGGTGTAAGCAACACAACATTATTGGGGCACACAGCGTGGAAACAGTGACTTTAGTGTATCCCGTCCATGCTGACCACATAGCCATAATTAAACAAAATCCCATTTCCAACATTTTGCCCCAATCCTCTAAACCCTTCCTATCTAGAC
>NW_025116842.1:0-1022 GCF_004010195.1 Chiloscyllium plagiosum
TGCATTCATTCAATCGTTGAATTAAATTCAAATGATTGTTCAATTCATCAAACTGTATTCATTGATTCAACGAAACAAATTAACTCCTTTATTTAGTGAATCAAACTACACTCTTACAATAAATGAAACACACTGCATGTGTTAATTCAATGATTGGAGATTTTGCCATTCGTTCATTGCCACCTGCTAAACGGATTCATTCAAAGAAACAAATTGCATGCATTCATTCAATGAATGTGACTGCACTTGTCAATTCAAAGAGGAGAGCTTCTCTCATTCATTCATAGTGTAAAGATTATCTCAAACATTCAATGAAACAAACTGCACGTTATAATTTAGCGAAGAGAGCTTCTCTCATTCATTCATAGTGTCAAGCTTACCTCATTCATTCAATAAAGCTAATTGCACATTTTAATGTAACGGGAAGAGCTTCTCTCATTTATGCAAAACTTTGAACTTAACACTTTCATTCAATCAAACTAACTGCAATCATATAGTCAATAAATCAAACTTCAGTCATTGATTCAATCAAACAAACGATTTTCATAGATTCAATGAAGCAAAAGTAATTTATTTATTTAAAGTATCCAACAGCATTCATTCATTCAATGAATCAGCCGGCAATCATTCATTCAATAAAACACATTGAAAGTGCTATTCCAATGACTAGAGATAATTCATTCAGTCAATGAAACAAACTTTACTCATTTAGTTCGTGAAACAAACTGCACACATTCTTTCAAAGAAACACACGGCATGTGTTAATTCAATGAGTAGATCTATTACCATTTATTCAATACCACCAGCTAAATGAATTCATTCCAAGGAAAAGACTGCACATGTTAATTCAATGTTTTGAGCTTCTCTCAATCATTTCAAGTTTCAAACATAATTCATTCATTCAATGAAACAATCTGCATTTGTAATTAGACAAGTAAACATTCTGTCGTATACTAAATGTCTCTAACTTAACAGTTTACAAACTGCAGTCTTTCAATCGTTGAATAAAGTTCAAATAATTG
>NW_025116843.1:0-1022 GCF_004010195.1 Chiloscyllium plagiosum
TTCACGTGAGAGAGAAACTGTCTGCAGAAATTACGCATCAAGACTAAATGTGCGTGTGAATGTGACGGGAATTTCATGTTTGCTGGTTCATTCTGAGACAGTTCCGACTCGAAATAAATCAAGGACAAGGTATTCTTTCCAAGGACGAGGTCAATTCCTTGGGTTTTGCTGGTATTATTATTCCACTGAAAGCAGAAACATAATGGCGTGGATTCGATTCCGCTCAGGGAATTTCTTATCCCCTAGGTGCACCATATTTAATCTTGATGTGGTCACATGTGAGCGCCTTTGCTATGGGCTGAAGTGGCCCAGAGGTTAAGGCGACGGGTTGCTCTTTCATTGCACATGTGTGGATTTGAATCCTACTCTGGCTGTTACTTCCATCATAAGCAGCTGTGGTTTCCCTTTGTGCCTCGCATCTTTAGGATTCATTGGATGGCGAATCTTGCTCTTGCCCTTCATTGCACCGGACATTTGTGATAAATCGATACCTCATCAAAGTTGTATTTAAGCAATTTGTTTCTGTTGTAAGTTACATTGGGATAATAAAAAGGAGTGTAACGTTTCTATCCTCCTTTCATTCCATCTTGACTTTCTATGAATATACATCGAATGAAAGTGGAACAAATAAGGAGAGATCGGGTGCAATAGTTTATCCAGTGGGCTTGTGAATTTTAATGTCACACTCCACACAAAGTTCTGATCAGTATTTTAAACAGTCAATTGAATTGGAACTGCAGAAAACCTTTACAATGAAACGAATCATTCATTCTTTCACAACCTTTTGCTGTGTGAATCATACCGCGATCCATCATCCAGCATGATCACCAAGTTGGCAACAACATAAGATCCACGAATTTTCTTTAGCAATCACAGCGTCTGCACATACCCATCTGTGGTGTGTCCAGTGCCATTTATGCCTCCAAGCCACAGCACATTTCTTGTTCAGCAGTTTATGAGCCTAGTTCCCGATCTGTCTGATCAGTTTCGTAAACCTTTTCTATCACTTTATCCCATTCCCT
>NW_025116844.1:0-1022 GCF_004010195.1 Chiloscyllium plagiosum
TGCCAGATGGACTGTATGAGTTTAAAGTCATGCTGTTTGGTATGAAAAGCCTGCCGGCCACATTTCAAACACTACCCAGTAAGGTCATTGCCAGATTACCCAGTTGTGTGGGGTACTTTGATGACCTGGTGAGTTTTAGTCACTCGTGAAAGGAACATTTGCAACATTTATTGGACTTGTTCCATTGAGTTTGAAAGGCAGATCCTTTGGAGAAACTGCCAATCAAGCTTCCCAAACTAAAATTGTCCCACCTGCTTACACTTGGCCCGTGTCCCTCCAAATATTTATTTTTCTTCTCAGCATCTTTTAAATGCTCTAACTGTACCCACAACCATCACTGTTTTCCTTGGAGCATTGGAGGCTGATGGCTGACCTTATAGAGGTTCATAAAATCATGGTAAGGCTTAGTGATAAACCTTGCTAAAACCTTGCCAAAGCCCAAGTCACCTTTCTGGGCCATGATTTGGAGTTGCCGGTGTTGGACTGGGGTGTACAAAGTTAAAAATCACACAACACCAGGTTATAGTCCAACAGGTTTAATTGGAAGCAAACAAGCTTTCGGAGCGATGCTCCTTCATCAGGTGATATCAGCTGATGAAGGAGCGTCTCTCCGAAAGCTAGTTTGCTTCCAATTAAACCTGTTGAATCATAACCTGGTGTTATGTGATTTTTAACTTTCTGGGCATGGACTTATTGGACATGGACAAATGGCCCCACTGGATGCAAAAATGAAGGTCACTGGGGAATTTCCCATACCATCGACAAAAAGAGCAGCACGATGCTTCCTGGGATTGATTAGATTTTATGGAAAGTTTGTACTGAATTTTCGAAGTGCAGATGTTCCATTCACTGAATTGCTGAAGGAAGGTAAGAAGTTTCAGTGGACAGCAGATTGTCAGAAGGCATTTGATAGGCTGAAAGCTGTGTTAGACATTGCCACTGTATTAGCCACACTGGATTACTCAAAGCCTTTCAAGGTGGCTATCTATGCGAATGATGTGGGTGTTGTTGCTGAGCTCCTG
>NW_025116845.1:0-1022 GCF_004010195.1 Chiloscyllium plagiosum
TTTGAAATCTCCCGGCCAGAATACACTTTGTGCACTTGCCACAGTCAGTGCTTTCTCCAAGTGTTGTTTAACATGGAGGAGTGCTGATTCAGATGAGGAACGACGTTACGTGGCAATCGGTAAGAGACTCTTTTGTCCATGTTAATTTCTGTTATTTCCGGAAGGTATGATTCCGTGAGTATGGCTATGTCAGGCTGTTGCTTAACTAGTCTGTAAGGCAGTTGTTCCAATGTTGGCACTAGACCTCAGATGTTCGTAAGGAAGACTTTGCAGGTTCTACAGTGTTGTTTCTAATGTTGACTTTTCCGGTGCCCATTTCGATGCCAGGTGGTCCATCCGGTTTCATTTGTTTGAAACTTTGTAGCGATTGGAACAACTGAATGACTCATTAGACCATTTCAGAGGGCGACTGGGAGTCAATGACATTGCTTTGGGTCTGGAGTTGCATGTCAGCCTGACCAGATTGGATATTCCTTCATTGAAGGATGTTAGTTAACCAGGTGGATTTTTCTGACAATCGGCAATGATTTCATTCTCAGCAGTAGATTCTTGATTACAGGGATATTTTTACATTATTGAATTGAATTGCTACCATCTGCAGTGGCGGGATTCAACCTGGATCCACAGAACAGGAGCTGATTTTTCTGGATTGATAATCTATTGATAATACCATGAGACCTGCTTCGAACCACATGTTGTACCCAGCTGCGATTTATTGTGATATCGTGCTTTTTCATACATTGCTTATGTTATTCTGGAATCTCATCCTTCATAAAATCTTGATTGAAATACACACTCAGGAACGCCTTCTCGACTGCTCGGATTTCATTCAGTCTGTTTTGTTTGAACAGACATTTCAAGGCAGCCGTACCCCAGAGAAGAGCAGGAATAGATAATGGGTGATTGTGCACTGTACCTGTCACCGGGCCGGTAGGTCTGTCCAGGAAGTGTTTATTGTGGGTCAGAGAACCTCAATTATTATGGCAGGAATGGAGGCCATTCAGCCCATCGTGGAGTCACAA
>NW_025116846.1:0-1022 GCF_004010195.1 Chiloscyllium plagiosum
TCTTTTAGTCTCAACTCAGTGTCTTCAATTCATTCCCTAAGTCTTGATCAATATCCTTGGCTGACCTTTCTCCTCAGCAGTGTTAGCTCAAGGGTTCTTCCTTTTTGAATTAATCTCACATGCAATACCATGCAGAATCAAAGTTTGAAATCCAAACATATTCTGTCTGTTGGTTTCCCCAAAATCTATCTTGCTGCTAACTCCACCAGTTATTTTAATAAACGTGTCAGCTATGGTTTCCTCTTCACAAAATCATGCTGATTCTGGTTGATTTGATCATGTATTTCTAATAGCTCTGTTGCTTCCATTTTTACAACAGAGTTTCATTTTCCCAATCACAGAGCAGTTTGCAAAATGCAGCTGAAAGTATCTGCTATTCTCTCAGGCTGCACACAGAACAGGTGAGTAGGAAGCTACGATATTTATTTGTGAAATGCCCCAACTGATCAACAAATGTCCTTGTGACTGGCTACCGGTGTGGCCAAAAGGACTCTGGGCTCCATGGGATGGCAGGGCTGTGGGGAGCTGATGAAGAGAGCTGGCTGAAAAGAGGAGATAGTGAGGTCTGCAGATGCTGGAGATCAGAGCTGGAAATGTGTTGCTGGAAAAGCGCAGCAGGTCAGGCAGCATCTAGGGAATAGGAGAGTCGACGTTTCGGGCATAAGCCCTTCTTCAGAAAAGAGGAGATGGTGATTGAGAGGGGTTTTATTGAGCTACAGCTCAACAAGAACTTTCGTGAACCCCAAACCCAGCCACTTTCCCGACTACTAAATTCCCTAGTTAGCAGGTTTATATCAGTATCAGCAATAAGAAAATAAGACAGAAGCAGAAATCAGGCATTCACCTTACCGACACTGGTCCAGCATTCAGTGATAGCTGGTAAGTTTCTCAGCTTTCTCCCTGTAACCCTTAATCTCCTTGACAGTCAAGAACCTATCCATCTCGTTCTTTAATACACTGAATGAGCTGGCCTGCACACCCCTCTGTAACAATGAATTCCATGCATTCACCATTCTCTGGCT
>NW_025116847.1:0-1022 GCF_004010195.1 Chiloscyllium plagiosum
CTCCCCCTTCCTCTCCACTTTCCCCTTCTTCGCTTTACTTTTCTCTGTTGTTGCGCCTCTGAAACTAGAGAAACAATGCTTAACTTTGTGTTTTTTCCCCTTTGTACTGATTGTTTCAGTGTTTGTTTCGCTCAGTTTTAAATTAAGGTCTAATCGGCTCAAAGCAAAAGTTACAGGGAAAAAAAATCATGCACAGCTTGGATTTTAAAAAAAGAGTAAATATGACAACCACTTGAGAAAACAGGTGCAAGAAGTTATGATTGATCTGCACCTATTTGTATTAATGCAGGCAGCATGATAAATACTTCCTACTTCTCATTTGAATGATTGTAGTGAGCAGTCATGCTCTCTCCACTGTTTATTAGCTGCACATTCTTAGCAGGGGACCCAAACTTAATTTGAAGCACTTAATTAAAGGTGCCCTGTACAATGGATAGCTGGCCTAAAACTCTAAACAGGGAAGCTCATTGTGGTTGACGTGGATATTTGGTAGTTGTGTAGGAAGTGAATGTTGCAGCTGAAAATGTGTTGCTGGAAAAGCGCAGCAGGTCAGGCAGCATCCAGGGAGCAGGAGAATCGACGTTTCGGGCATGATTCCTGAAGAAGGGCTCATGCCCGAAACGTCGATTCTTCTGCTCCTTGGATGCTGCCTGACCTTCTGCGCTTTTCCAGCAACATATTTTCAGCTCTGATCTCCAGCATCTGCAGTCCTCATTTTCTCCTAGGAAGTGAATGTTATCTGGAGAGGGAGGGGAAGGAAAAGCTCAACATGGGAAATGGCAGACTTTGCTTTATGTGAACATTGTTAGAGTTCTTGGATTCTCTTTTGTATTTCTGCTCTTGGGGTGTCTATACATACACTCTTACAGTCTGTTCACTGTTACTACATTAGCATTCTTGTTTGCTCCTATTCCTGGTTTGTCCTTATCCCACAGTAATCTTTCATTGTATTGTAACCAATGTTTATTTACAGGCTATGCATACAGCTCTTTCAAGCAGAACCAGTATTTTTTGTTACATAC
>NW_025116848.1:0-1022 GCF_004010195.1 Chiloscyllium plagiosum
CCCCCTCCCTCTGACACTGACCCTCCCCCTTGCACTCCCCCACACAGTCCTTGAGAGATTTTCAGGAGTCCCTCCCTCTCTCACCTCGGGTCGGTCGGGTTCCCTGGGATCTGCACTGCAGTGAAATGTTTCCGTGACACTCCCCCTCCTCTCTCCCATCTCCCCCTCCCTCTCTCCCTCCCGTACACAACGTGCCCCCCTCCCCCGCATTGAGTGAGGGGCATTAATACGGACACACCCAGGGCTGGTAAATATGACGCAAGTCAGACTACATCTGATTGTGTGACAGGCTGGAGGAGGAGGTGGGCTGAATGGCCTCCTGCTGTTCCACTGTGTGACAGGCTGGAGGAGGGAGGAGGGTTGAATGGCCTCCTGCTGTTCCCCTGTGTGACAGGCTGGAGGAGGGAGGGGCTGAATGGCCTCCTGCTGTTCCCTGTGTGTGACAGGTTGGAGGAGGGAGGGGCTGAATAGCCTCCTGCTGTTCCCCTGTGTGACAGGCTGGAGGAGGGAGGGGGGCTGAATGGCCTCCTGCTGTTCCCTGTGTGACAGGCTGGAGGAGGGGGGCTGAATGGCCTCCTGCTGTTCCCTGTGTGTGACAGGCTGGAGGAGGGAGGGGCTGAATAGCCTCCTGCTGTTCCCTGTGACAGGCTGGAGGAGGGAGGGGCTGAATAGCCTCCTGCTGTTCCCCTATGTGACAGGCTGGAGGAGGGAGGGGGGCTGAATGGCCTTCTGCTGTCCCAACTGGAACCAGCAGTTGGTGTGTGTCTGTGTGACTGTGTGTATGTATGTCTGTGTGAGCGTGTGTGTGTGTGTCTGATATGGGTGAACGTTTCCTGCCCACAGTGTGATGGTGAATAGGAAAGTGGGTGAGAGCAGTGGGAGTGCTCCAGTCTCTGGGTGGAGTATCAAAGGGACATTGTGTGTGAAATAGCAGGTAACCCACACTTCAGGCTCTGTCTGCGTCCCATACCGAGACAGTTAAGGGTACAGGGTTCTATCAGACTCCCTCAGCGCTGACCCTC
>NW_025116849.1:0-1022 GCF_004010195.1 Chiloscyllium plagiosum
GGGGGTCTACAAAAAAAATGAGGTAACTGCTCATTTGCTGTTCCTAACTTCCACCCATACTGACTCAGCAGACAAGCCGTCCTCGACAATCTTCATTTCAGTAGCTGTGACGTATTCACTGATTAGCAATGCTACACCCTCTCCACTTTTTCCACTCTCACTGTTCTTTTTAAAAGTTCTAAATCCTGGAACATGTAGCAATCATTCCTGCCTCTGTGCAACACATGTCTTCGTTATGGCCACAACATCATCGTCCCAAGTACTGATCCATTCTATAAGTTGATCACTCTTATTTCTGACACTCTTTGCGGAAAAGCAGACACACTTTAACCGATCCCTTTGTTTCATTGCATGAAAAACCTTCCCGATAGATTCACTACATCGTGTCACTGCCTCATCTACAATACCCCCCTCTCAGATATGTAACTCTGGTACCCAGTCCCCTCCTGAACTACAAGAGCAAATCGCCTACACAGGAGATGTGTGCCCCTCCGGTTCAGATGCAACTCGTCTTTCAGGTTCATGTCCCAACTTGATGAGAAGGCAACCCAATGGTCTAAATACCTGAAGATCTCTCTGCTCATCGACACTATCAAGAATCTTCCCATTACTGCAGTACATTTTATTCCGAGTACTCAATCCAAACGAAATCACTTCACACGTTTCCCCGTTAAATTCCATTTGCCACCATTCAGCCCGTCTCTGCAGGTTATCTAGGTCCCTCTGTAACCCATAACATTCTTCTGTACTACCTACAACTCTACTAACTTTAAATCTGCAAATTTAGTATCCTATCCTTTTAGAGTCTACTCAAGTCGTTCATAAAGATAACAAACATCAGTGAACCCAAAACAGATACTTGAGGTACACCACGAATAACTGAATTCCGGGATGAAAATTTTGCATCAACCACCACTCTCTATCTTCTTTTCGCTCGCCGATGTCTGACGCAAACCGTTAAATACCACTCAATCCAATGCCACCAAAATTTGTGCAATAGCCTACCGTGTGGAACTTTACCA
>NW_025116850.1:0-1022 GCF_004010195.1 Chiloscyllium plagiosum
CGTCCGTATCTCTGTTCTGAAAGGTCTTCTCTTTTCTCTGTCTGCTCGGGGCCTAGTCTCACCTACCATTGGTAATACCTTCCCAAAATCCACTCTGTCCAGGCCATTCAGTATCCTGTAAGTTTCGAGTAGACTTCCTAACATCTTCTGAACTCTGCCATATATAGACCCAGAGCCCTCAGATGATCTTATGTTAAGCTTTTCATTCCTGGGACCATTCTCGTGAATCTCCTTGGAAAATGCTCCAGGGCCAGTACATCCTTCCTGAGATATGGGACCCAAAACTGTGCACAATAATCCAAATGTGGCCTGACCAAAGCCTTATACAGCCTCAGAAGTACATCCCTGCTTTTATATTCAAGCCCTCTTGAAATAAATGCCATTATTGTATTTGCCTTCCTAACTATTGACAACCTGCAAGATTACCTTTCCAGACTCCTGGACTGGAACTCCCTCGGCCTTTTGCACTTTAGACTTCTGAACCTGCTCGCTATTAAGAAAATAGTCCATGCCTGTATTCTTCCTGGCAAGGTGCATGATGTCACACTTGCCCACGTTATACTCCATCTGCCACATCTTTGCTCGCTCCCCTAACCTGTACAAATCCTTCAGGAGGAGAAAGTGAAGACAGCAGATGCTGGAGATCAGAGTCAAAAAGTGTGATGCTAGAAAAGCACAGCCAGTCAGGCGGCATCCAGGAGCCGGAGATTCGATGTTTCAGGCATAAAGTCTTCGTCAACAACGACGGGGTTGGGTGGAAGTGGGCTAAATGGGAGGGGCTGGGCCTGGGAGGAACGTAGCTCGGACAGCGATAGCTAGATGAAGGTGAGTGGTGATAGCGAAAGGTCAGAGTGGAAGGTGGAGTAGATACATGGGAAGGAAAATGGACAGGTTGGACAGTTCAAGAGGGCGGTACTGAACTAGAGGGTTAGATCTGGGATAAGGTGGTGGAGGGGAGAGGAGGAAATTGGCGAAATTGCCTTTGATATGGTGTGGTGGAGTGTCCCTTGGTGGAAGATGAT
>NW_025116851.1:0-1022 GCF_004010195.1 Chiloscyllium plagiosum
TTCGAGTGTGGGATAGAATTCACTTGATCCACCCCACTGTTTGAACAACAGCATTTCCACACAGGATCTTTTTAAAAATACCCTGAAACTGGGAAGCGCCTTAAAATCTCTGAGGATCTGTTGACCCATCAGCGCGTTGACACGAATGAGAAACGTCAGTTGCTCTCAAAATGGGCCTGGATTCAAACCACACTGTTTGAACAACAGCATTTCCACACAGGATTTTTTTTTTAAATACCCTGAAACTCGGAAGCGCCTTAATATCTCTGAGGATCTGTTGACCCATCAGCGCGTTGACACGAATGAGAAACGTCAGTTGCTCTCAAAATGGGCCTGGATTCAAGTGGTTAATTAGACTCACTGTGCACCCGCCATCTCACTGTGTGGAGAGGCTGTTCATCTGCACTGGTGTGGGAAAAGATTTGATGTGAAATCCAAACTACTGAAACAAAAGCAAGTTCATAAGTGAAGGAAGTGCCTGGTTTTTACTGTGCTTCATCGTGTGCCAGTCTCAACTAGAAGTTTTGGTTTCAATTCCAGCTTACTGTGGAGCTGTACCAAGGAATTTAACTGTTTCTTAATTGGTGATTCACTGATGCCCATTGTGTCTTCTTTCCGATGAAGGTAATATTCCAGAAGAAACTAAATGTGTTCCAGTTTCCTCCTGTTCTACAGCAGCTAATTCATTCAAAATAAATTCTTCAAACATCAGACAAGTGCCTGATTTTCTCCATATTGTCCAGACAGGAAATGCTTGTGTAACTGAGAAGTCACAAATGGTGCTAAATAATAGGCAGTCAGGTGTGGCATTTGGCGCAATAGTCACCACTGTTTTCTCACAGGGCCAGGGCCGTTGCTTCAACTGCAGCCTTGGGTGATATTTTGTGTGGCGTTTGCAAAATCTCCCCATGTTTGTGTTATTTCCATTCCACGGCCCAAAGATGTGCAGGTTAGGAAGATTTGCAATGGCTAAATTATCCAAGGAAGACTGGGTAAGACACTTAGCGATGGGAAATGCAGGG
>NW_025116852.1:0-1022 GCF_004010195.1 Chiloscyllium plagiosum
GACGGTTAACTATCAGTTGTCATGAACTCATGCGTTTTTCATGCAATGCCCTTACCAATCAGAGTGTGATTGTTGTCCAAGGATCTGTCTCCTCTCATAGATTAAGAATTTTCTTTCCACTTTGCATTTTATTTTCTTGCGAATTATAAATGCTAAATAAAGAGCTACGACAAAATGATTCTTTTTGTAGTCATGTTTAAGGCTTGTATTTGATTTGATTTGATTCATTATAGTCACATGTACCTATGTACAATGAAAAGCTTTGTTTTGCAAGCAGTAGAGGCAGATCATAGCAAACCACGACGTACAGATCAGAGGGTGCTTAGACAGAGTGAGGTAGACAAGGCTATGGCTGCATCGGAGGTGTGTAAAGCAAAATGAATATTATTTGAAGAGAGCAAGGTCCATTCAGCAGGCTAATAACAACAGGGAAAAGCTGTTCTTGAAACTTCTGGAGTGTGTGTGCAGCATCTTCTGCCGATAGGAAGTGATTGGAAGAGAGCATCACCAGGGTGGGAGGGGTCTTCAATGATGTTGGCAGCTTTTCCATGACAATGAGAAGTGTAAATGGAGTCCTTGGATTGGAGATCGGCTTCGATGATGATCTGGGCTGTGCACACAACTTTTTCTCCTTTCACGTGGCCCTGGTCAGAGCAGTTGCCATGCCACGTCGTTACTCAACTGGATAAAATGCTTTCTATAGAGCATCTGTAAAAGTTGTTGAGGGTCGTTATGGATATGCTGAATTTCCTAAGCTGCCTCAGGAAGAAATAGTATTGTTGTGCCTTCTTACGGAGTCATAGACATGTAGAGCATGGAAACAGACCCTTCAGTTCAACTCGTCATTGCCGACCAGATATCCTAAATAAATCTAGTTCCATTTTTCAGCAGTTGGCTATATCCCTCTAAATCCTTCCTATTCATGTACCCACCCAGATGCCTTTTAAATGTTGTAATTGTACCAGCCTCCACCACTTCCTCTGGCAGCTCATTCCATTCACCCTTTGCATGAAAAAGTTGCC
>NW_025116853.1:0-1022 GCF_004010195.1 Chiloscyllium plagiosum
CACGCGTTCTATATCTTCGTCCCTGCCTGACAGGTACATACTTATCTAGGACACACAGGAGCTTTTCCTTGAATAAGCTCCACATTTTAATGTGCTCAACCCCTGCAGTTTCCTAACACATTCTACGCTTCCAATATCTAACCTCATTGCATCGTAATTTCCCTTCCACCAGCTGAACATTTTGCTCCGTGGACTACACCTATTCCTTTCCATCACGAAAGTAAACCTGAGAGAATTGTGATCGCTGTCTCCAAAGTGCTCACCTATTTCCGAATCTAAAACCTGGCTAGGTACGTTACCCCGTACTAAATCGAAAGTGGCTTCGTCCCTTGAAGGCATGTCTACATACTATGTCAGGAAGCCCTCCTGCACACACTGCGCAAAAACTGACCCATCTATAGTACTCGTACTGTAGTGATCACAGTCAATATTTGGATTTTGTCTTGAGGTTTTCGTTGTCCCAGTGTCCAGATGAAGTTTGCATTCCTCACGTACGTGTGCTAGAATTCTTTCAATGTCTCAGATCAGTTCCTGTCCCGAGAACATCAGAGTCAATGTCCCGTCCTCTTCTCGGTCCGACAGTTCACACTTCTTCATCCTCCTCTGATTCCATTTCCCAAAGAGTTTCTCAAGATTTCCAAAGCTGGAGCCTAAATTATATGGTTTGCTTCTTAAATATTTTTCCAAATGCCAACTGACAATATTTTCACAGTATCTCTTCACAATCCTCTGGCTTGCACCATGTCCAGGGATGAGAAGTTCCGTTTGGTGCAGAGATTCCCGAGGTTGGTGAGTTTCACTTTGGAACAAAGATGGTTAAGTGGCAATTTCCTGCGGTTGTTTGTAATGATGGGAGAGGGAGCGGTGGGGAATGAGCACTTTGACGAGTAGGAGGAAGTGTTGCCACTGACCCGAGCCAGAGAACAGAGGACAGGGATTAAAGGAATCTAATGAAAAGGAGCACTTCTGCTTAGCACGTTCAATAACAACTGCAGAAACCCGATGCGTCGAGCAGTGTATCT
>NW_025116854.1:0-1022 GCF_004010195.1 Chiloscyllium plagiosum
CTTTTGTTTGTCTTCACTGTGTGCTGCTTTGTTCATTCTGTTACACATGTCGACAAGGCCAGTACTGAGTGGCACAAAGTATATTTCCTCCTCTAAACCCTTTCCAAAACACCCTCTCCATCTTTCTTTACTCTCTATTGACTCTTCTACATTTGTCCCTGAACCCTCACTCCGTCACGGTCCCAGAAGAATTAATGGCCGGAGTTCATGATCCCGCATTGTGTGAAGGTTGGTGTGAAGTGAGGCCAGTGTGTTGGAGCTTGGGCTCCTGCCTCAGGCCCAAGTGTAGGGGCCTGTTCAACAATCTGCACATTGTCCTTTTTCTCGTTCTGATCGTACTGGAGTTTTCATGCTGCAGTAACTTGCTGGCAACAAGGTGTCTTGTCTAAAATGTTCCCAGCACTGGACAGATCTCTGCTGTTGATTTTTTTTCTCTCTCTCTCAGGAGCCTGCTCTGTATTCAGTGCCTGTTATCATTAGTTTGTTGGAGTTCATATGTCAGCTGCTGCTTCTTTGGTATGATACTGAAAAAAAATCATCAATGCCTCTTGAGATTTAAATATTCCTTCTTCATGGAAGTGGTTGGCAGACTTTTTAACATCATTTAACATTCTAATGATGTGAATGCATCAGTGTTGTTTATGGCTGGGCGCATTTAACATCATGGTCCTAGTTTTTAATGTATCCTCACTCATGATAATACAGTTTGCAATGTTTCGCTCCCCTTTTCTGTTATTAAGAAGCTTGCAAACGAGTTATGATGAGGACAATGCAACTTCAACACCATTTGACAGAGTGGGTGGCTGTTTGAATTCTCATATAATTATCATCCAGCTTTCAAAGAAAATGCTGTAGTCTCTGAAATTAGATTGTACTCAGGTTTTATGCATATTGTGTTTGCAATTTATTTTTGAAAAGCCAATTTGTCATAAAAATATCCTGTTCGGTTTTGTAGCTCAGTGGTTGTGTTTGTTCCCTGAGATACTGAAAGTTTACACAACCCTCCATTTGCCTGTGACCCA
>NW_025116855.1:0-1022 GCF_004010195.1 Chiloscyllium plagiosum
TGTAATGTCTTGCAGACAATACACATCTATTACCTCTTCCAGATGTCTCTCCTGATTATCTGGACAATATCTTGCAGACTATATACATCTATTACCACTTCCAGATGTCACTCCTGATTAACTGTGTACTGTCCTGCAGACTATACACATTCATTAACTCTTCCAGATGTCACTCCTGATTGTCTCTGTATGGTCTTTCAGACTATACACATCTATTACCTCTTCCAGATGTCACTCCTGATTTTCTGTGTAATGTCTTGAAGACTATACGCATCTATTACCTCTTATGGATGTCACTCTTTGATTATCAGATTAATGTCTTGCAGACTATACACATCTATTACCTCTTCCAGATGTCACTCCTGATAGACTGTGTAATGTCTTGCAGACAATACACATCTATTACCTCTTCCAGATGTCCCTCCTGATTGTCTGTATGATATCTTTCAGACTACACACATCCATTAGCTCTTCCAGATGTCACTCCTGATTGTCTGCGTAATGTCTTGCAGACTATACACATCTATTACCTCTTCCTGATGTCACTCCTGATGGAGTGTGTAATGACTTGCAGACCATACTGATCTATTACCTCTTCCAGATGTCACTCCTGATTATCTGTATAATATCTTTCAACTATACACATCTATTACCTCTTCTAGATTACACACCTGATTGTCTGTGTAATGTCTTGCACACTGTACACTTCTATTACCTCTTCCAGATGTCACTCCTGATTGCCTGTGTAATGTCTTGCAGACTATACACATCTATTACCTCTTCCAGATTTCGCTCCTGATTGTCTGTGTAATGTCTTGCAGACTATACACGTCTATTATCTCTTCCAGATGTCACTCCTGATAGTCTGTGAAATGTCTTGCAGAAGATACACATCTATTACCTCTTCCAGATGTCACTCCTGATAGTCTGTGTAATGTCTTGCAGAAGATACACATCTATTACCTCTTCCAGATGTCACTCCTGATGGACTGTGTAATGTCTTGCAGAAGATACACATCTAT
>NW_025116856.1:0-1022 GCF_004010195.1 Chiloscyllium plagiosum
CCCTAACTTATAGAGTAATAGAGATGTACAGCATGGAAACAGACCCTTCAGTCCAACTTGTTCATGCCGACCAGATATCCCACCCCAATCCAATCCCACCTGCTACACCCGGCCCATATCTCTCCAGACCCTTCCTATTCACACACAATTGCAACATTTAAAAGGCATCTGAATGGGTATCACATCCTCTGGTAGCTCATTCCACACACGAAAAAGATGCCCCTCCATGAAAAAGATGCCCCTTAGGTCACTTTTAAATCTTTCCCCTGTCACCCTAAATTAATGTCCTTTAGTTCTGGACTCCCCCACCCCAGAGAAAAGACTTTGCCTATTTGCCCCATCCATGCCCCTCATGATTTTATAAACCTCTATAAAGTCACCCCTCAGCCTCTGATGCTCCACCCTATTCAACCTCTCCCTATAGCTCAAATCCTCCAAACCCGGCAACATCCTTGTAAATCTTTTCTGAACCCTTTCAAGTTTCACAACATCTTTCCAATTGGAAGGAGACCAGAATTGCACGCAATATTCCATAAGTGGCCTAACCAATGTCCTGTGTAGCTGCAACATGGCCTTCCAAGTCCTGTACTCAATACTCTGACCAATAAAAGGAAAGCATAACAAATGCCTTCTTCACTATCTTATCTACCTGCAACTCCACTTTCAAGGAACTATAAACCTGCGCTCCAAGGTCTCTTTGTTTAGCAACACTCCCTCGGACCTTACCATTAAGTGTACTAGCCCCGTTAAGATTTGCTTTCCCAAAATTCAGCACCGTACATTTATCTGAATTAAACTCCATCTGCCACTCCTCAGCCCATTGGCCCATCTGATCAAGATCCTGTTGTAATCTGAGGTAATCCTCTTCGCTGTCCACTACACCTCCAATTTTGGTGTCATCTGCAAACTTACTAACTGCACCTCTTATGCTCACATCCAAATCATTTATATAAATGATGAAAAGTAGTGGACCCAGAATCAATCTGTGTCGCACTCCACTGGTTACAGGCCTCCAGTCTGAA
>NW_025116857.1:0-1022 GCF_004010195.1 Chiloscyllium plagiosum
CCACAGCCCTACTCACCCGAAACCCTACAGTCCTATTCACCTGAGACCCTCCAGCCCCACTCACCCGAAACCCTACAGCGCTACTTACCCGAAACCCTACAGCCCTACTCACCCAAAGCCCTACAGACCTACTCACCCAATACACTACTGCCCTACTCACCCCAAACCCTGCAGCCCTACTCACCAGAAACTCTGCAGCAATACTCAACCCAAACCCGACAGTCCGACTCACCCCAAGCCGTACTGCCCTACTCACCCAAAACCCTACAGCCCTACTCACCTGAACACTTCCAGCCCTACTAATCTAAAACCCTACATTTCTCCTCATCCGAGACCCTCCAGCCCTCCTCTCCCAAAATCATACAGCCCTACTCACCTGAAAACGTACAGGCCTACTCACCCAAGGCACTGCAGACCTACACACCCAATACCCTACAGCCCTACTCACACAAATCCCTACAGCCCTACTCACAAACCCTCCACCCTACTCACCCAAAGCCCTACAGACCTACTCACCCACTACCCTACAGTCCTACTCACCCCAAAGCCTACAGCCCTACTCACCCGAACCCCTACAGCCCTACTCACCAAAAACCCTACAGCCCTACTCACCCAAAACCCTACAGCCCTACTCACCTGAAAACCTCCAGCCCTACTAATCCAAATCCCTACATTACTCCTCATCCGAGACCCTCCAGCCCTCCTCTCCCAAAACTATTCAACCCTACTCACCCCAAACCCTACAGCCCTACTCACCAAAAACCCTACATGCCCACTCACCCGAAACCCTACAGCCCTACTCACCAAAAACCCTACAGCCCTATATACCCAAAACCCTACATCCCCACTCACCCGAAACCCTACAGCCCTACTCACCCAAAACCCTACAGCCCGACTCACCTGAGACCCTACTGCCCGACTCACCTGAGACCCTACTGCCTGACTCACCTGAAACCATACAGCCTTATTCATCTGAAACCCCGCAGCCCTATTCACCCGAAAGCCTACAGCCCTATTCACCT
>NW_025116858.1:0-1022 GCF_004010195.1 Chiloscyllium plagiosum
GGATTCGAATCCAGCTCCCCAGAACATTATCTGGTTCTCTCGATGAACAATTCAGCTATAATGCACTCGGCCACTGCCTTATCCAATTCCGCTAAGTGTGACTAACTTGTGCAGTATGATTTGCCCTAGTTTTTGCCCTCATGCTGTCATTGAATTCCTTATCTAGACATGGATATTTTTTTCTCTGTCATGCAATTCCTCTTCTCTCACAAATATACTTTAATTGAGAGGTATTTAGTATCCCCTTAAGTAATTACCAAATTCCTTCATCTGTCCTGCCTTTGACTGTTCCCCAACCCCCCACCAACACCTTCCTTCGGCCACTGAAATATTATTACCCAACATTAAGACTCTCGTATGTGATTCTGTTCTCACTCTTTCAATCTGAATTTGAAACTGCAGTATGTTGTGTTCATTGTTTCCAAGAGGATCCTTTCCTGCAAGATCGTGTTTCATTCATTACTTATATCAAATCTAAAGTACCCTGCTCTCTTGGTGGCTCCATGACATGTGTTCTTAGAAACAATCCTTCATATACTCTACGATTTGTACTTGGACCTACCCTTTGCCAAGTCGATTAATTGATTCAATATGCACGTTTATCCCACCGTTGTTACCTTGTCACGAACCCTCATTATTTTCGACCTCAGAAGTACTTTGGGGAGACGGTGGCTGAAAATTGCTCTTCCAAAAAGGTTTCTTCAATTCCTCTTTGTTTGCACCTGGACTGATATTAATTTTGTTCCCTCGTGCCAACATCATTTCTTAATATAGCCTTGATATCATCCTTAACCAATACACCAATTCCACCTCCTTTGCCTTCATGTCTACCCTTTCGGAATACCGAGTAACCATGGACAGTTCACTGTACAGTCCTGATCTTCCTGTAACCATGTTTTAATCACCCTTACCAGGTCATACCCATTTATCTCTGTATCTCCTGCCAGCTCATCAATTTTATTCCAAATACTGTATGCTTTTAGGCCTAATGTTTTTAAATAATTTTTTCGATTTGTTTTTCC
>NW_025116859.1:0-1022 GCF_004010195.1 Chiloscyllium plagiosum
GATAACAATGCAGCTGTTTCAGTGATTTCAGAAACAGACTTGAATACAGCTTACCCTGGGACTTTAACTTTTAAATTTGCCCAAGACCCCAGTTGGACTGAGAACCTACAATGGGGATCTTTTATAGATTCAAAGCACAATTTCAGTTCCATTCTTTTCTGAGAAACAGCTGTTTCAGTTCCCATTGATTGTCGTAAGAACCTTGCCTGATGGGGTGAAATTGATTCAGAAATATTCACCTTGATTTTCCGATTAGAAAATGGCTGCCTGAGTGAAGTCCAAATGAAATACCTGGATATATCTCAGGAAGGTCTAAGGGCTATGAAAGGAGCCAAGGCCACCTTGCATGTTGACCAGGAGGCAATTCCACCATTCTGCAAGGTCCACCCAGTATCTTATATACAAAAGTCGAGGTCGGAGTCAGGAGAGTGGAAAATGACAGAATCATCAAACCGATATATTTTGTGGAATTGACAACACCGGTCTTACCCATACTGAATCTTGATCGGCCTTTGTAGGGATTTTAGCCAAACGGTAAACTGCTTTTTCAAGCTGGAAAAATACCCAATCTCTCACGTAGATTTGTGCATATGTCCTCTATCGGGGGGGCGGTCCTTCACAAAGCTGGACATGAGCCACACGTACTTGCAATTGTAGTTAGATGAGGATTCCCAGAAGTATGCTGCAATTAATACCCAGAAAGATTTGTACTGATACAAATTACTGCTTGTGCCATTTTTCAGCAAATGATGGAGATCCTTTTATGTGGTCTACCCAAGGTTTCCATTTATCTGGATGACTTACTAATAACAGGGAGAACTGAGAAGGAGCAGGAGATATCTTCGACATAGTCCTTACATGTTTCTCTCAGGTGGGCCTGAAAAGGGAAATATGTGTGCTGCAGTTTCCAACCCCCACCCCCGCCCCAAACGTGACCTCCTTTGGATACAGAGTTGACAAGACAGGTTTCACCGATTGGTAGATAGAGGGGGTGATCAATATTGCAGTGACTCCCACATCTG
>NW_025116860.1:0-1022 GCF_004010195.1 Chiloscyllium plagiosum
GAAGCATAATAAATTCCTTACCAGGTATTCACTATGATAAAAAGCAAGCTTTCCTGTGTTTTGCTGCCAGTTGTTTATCAGAGAATTCTCCAACTCACTCCACCTCAACCTCTTTCCCCTTTAATATTTTCTTGTGCACTGTCTTCCTGATTTCACACACCTCAATCCCTCACATCCCTCACACTCACCATCCTTATTTGTGAATCCCTGATAAAACTGAACCTCATCTCTATTATTTATTCCAACTTCCATCCCACAATGTGAACTGATATGTTTCCTTCCCTCAGCATGGTCATTAGACTGGCCATGCCTGATGTGCTATTCATCTCGACCTTCTACTCAGTTTCTGACCCGCTGCTTTGGTTACCAAACTCCTGGTTTATTAATTTAAATTCATTCGAGTTGCATTAGCAAACCTCCCCAAAAGGATCTTGTTGCTCCTCCAGTTATGATGGAACCTGGCTTTTTTGTACAGGTCCCACATGTTCTGGAAGAAATCCCAATGATCCAAAAATCTGAAACAGTCAACCCTGAACTAGCCTTTTAACAACATTTTAAGCTATATTGCCGTCCTAATCCTTACCTCTTTTCCATATGGCACGGGGAGTAATTCAGAGATTACAGAGGATTGTTCTGTCTCTCTCTCACACACACACATTCACACACACAATCAGACAGACACTACATTACTTTGCAGAAGAATACCAATAACCTTTTCAATAATCAGAATGATAACTGGAATGAAGGATTTCGTTAAAGAAAGGATGAGAGAAAATGCATTTCTTCTGGATGTCAGTTTGCTCGCTGACTTGGCGAGTTCATTTTCAGATGGTTCATCACTATAGTAGGAAACATTATCAGTGAGCCTCCGGTGAAATGCTAGTGTCCCACTTCCTATTTAAGTGTTTAGATTTCCTTGAGTCAGTGATGTAATTTCCAGTATTGGTGATTTCATGCCTGGTCCTTTTCCTCAGAGAGTGTAAGATGGCATCAAAATCGATGTTTTTGTTGATGGATTTCCG
>NW_025116861.1:0-1022 GCF_004010195.1 Chiloscyllium plagiosum
GGAAATTGCAGAGCCGTTGGCAATGATCTTTTGATCTTCACTGTCAACAGGGGTGGTACCAGGGGACTGGCGAGTGGCGAATGTTGTGCCCCTGTTCAAAAAAGGGTATAGGGATAACCCCGGGAATTTTAGGCCAGTTAATCTTACTTTGGTGGGAGGCAAAGTAATGGAAAGGATACTGAGGGATAGGATTTATGAGTATTTGGAATGAAACTGCTTGATTAGGGACAGCCAGCACGGATTTGTGAGGGGTAGGTCTTGCCTTACAAGTCTTATTGAATTCTTTGAGGAGGTGACCAAGCATGTGGATCAGGGTAATGCAGTGGATGTAGTGTATATGGATTTTAGTAAGGCATTTGATAAAGTTCCCCATGGTAGGCTCATGCGGAAAGTCAGGAGGCATGGGATAGAGGGAAATTTGGCCAATTGGATAGAAAACTGGCTAACCGGTCGAAGTCAGAGAGTGGTGGTAGATGGTAAATATTCAACCCGGAGCCCAGTTACACGTGGAGTTCTGCAGGGATCAGTTCTGGGTACTCTGCTGTTTGTAATTTTTATTAATGACTTGGAAGAGGGAGTCGAAGGGTGGGTCAGTAAATTTGCAGATGATACGAAGATTTGTGGATAGTGAGGAGGGCTGTTGTCGGCTCCAAATGGACTTAGATATGATGCAGAGCTGGGCTGAGGAGTGGCAGATGGAGTTCAACCCTGTCAAGTGTGAGGTTGTCTATCTTGGAAGCACAAATAAGAATGCGGAATAGAGGGTTAACGGTAGGGTTCTGAGTAAGGTGGAGGAGCAGAGGGATCTTGGCGTCTATGTTCATAGATCTTTAAAAGTTGCCATTCAGGTGGATAGAGCTTGTGAGAAGGCCTATGGTGTATTAGCGTTCATTAGCAGAGGGATTGAATTCAAGAGTCGTGAAGTGATGTTGCAGCTGTACAGGACCTTGGTTAGGCCACATTTGGAGTACTGTGTGCAGTTCTGGTTGCCTCACTTGAGGAAAGATGTGGAAGCTTTGGAG
>NW_025116862.1:0-1022 GCF_004010195.1 Chiloscyllium plagiosum
ACTCCACAGCACCATAGAACAAGCAGTTGGATTCTGAATCTATATATTTTCTTTTTCTTTTACCCCCACACTACCGCCTAACTGCAGTAGTGCTTATTTTTACCCCAGCGCCCATGTTGTGTGCGTGCAGGTGTGAGACACAGTGAAAGACACAAGGTGTATGAATCTTTATTCAGTTTCCACCACCAGGAAGAAAGGAAACACCCGAGTGGCCAGAGACAAGCCATGCCCTTCTCAGAGGGCAATGCTGCGTGATCAAACAGTGAAGGGGAGGGCAGGGATTAAATCAAAATACAGTTGGAGGGGAAAATGATGCACTCCACTCCCTGCGGTGCCCACCTCTTCCCTGAACAACTCCAGGGTGTTGATGGAGACCGTGTGCTCCTTCTCCAAGGACACCCGGGCCCGAACGTAACCACGGAAGAGGGGCAGGCAGTCGGCCCTAATGACCCCCTCCACTCCCGCTGCCTGGACCTGTTTATGGCCAGTTTGGCCAGGCCCAGGAGCAAATCCATAAGGAGGTCCTCTGACTTACCTTCCCTCCACCACACCGGGTGCCCAGAGATCAGGAGCATGGGACTGAAGTGCAGCCAAAAATAGAGAAGGTTTTTCAGGAAATCAAAAAGGGAGTGCAAGTGCCCACACCATGGTCCATGGACTCCACAGCACCGCAGAACAAGCAGTTGGATTCTGAATCTATATTTTATTTCTATTTTCTTTTTTTCTTCTTTTCTTTTTAAATAACCCCCACACTACCACCTAACTGTGGTAATGCTTATTTTTTTCCCCAGCACCCATGGTGTGTGTGTGCAGGTGTGAGACACAGTGAGAGACACAAGGTGCATGAATCTTTCTTCAATTTTCCACCACCAGGAAGATAGGAAAACACCTGAGTGGCCACATCAAAGGGCAGTGCTGTGTGATCAAAACAGTGAAGGGGAGGGTAAGGACTAAATCAAAATAGAGTTGGAGGGGGAAATGAGGCACTTCACTCCCTGCGGCGCCCACCTCTCCCTGAACAG
>NW_025116863.1:0-1022 GCF_004010195.1 Chiloscyllium plagiosum
ATCTCAAACCCGCTCAACGTCCGCTACCACTGATAGTAATCAAAAACTTGGTCACTATTGCTAACCACTGACTGTTATCACAAACGTGGACACCATCCCGAACACTGACGGTTTTCACATACCTGGTCAACATCCCTGACCACTAGCAATAAATACAAATCCGGGCAGCATCTGTAACCACGGATATTAATCACAAAACTGGTCACCATCCCTAAACACTGACAGTAACTACAAACTCGGTCACCAATCTTGACCACTGAGAGAAATCACAAAACCGATCCCCATCCCTACCCATTGGCACTAATCACAAACCCGATCACCTTTACCAGCCACTTACATTAATCACAAATCCAGTTACCATTCCTAAACATTAATGGTAGTCACAAACCCGGTCATTATCCCTAACTTCTGACAGTAATCAAAAACCGGGTCACCATCCCTAAACACTGACAGTAAGCACAAACATGGTCACTATACCAAAACACTGACAGTAATCACAAACCCGGTCAACATGCCTTTCTACTGAAGGTAATCACAAATACGGTCACCATCCACAGCCACGGACAGTAATCACAATCCCAATCACCATCCCTAACCCCTGACGGTAATCACAAACCTGGTCACCAACCTTGACTACTAAGAGAAATAACAAACCAGGTCACCATCCCTACACCCCTGACAGCAATCACGAAACCAGTCACCATTCAGAACCACTGACACGAATCACAAACCCTGTCACCATCGCCAAAAACATACATTAATTACAACCCCAGTTACCATCCCGAACCCTGATAGTAGTCACAAACCCGTTCGTCAACCCTTACCCCTGATGGTAATCAGAAACACTGTCACCATCCCTAACCACTCACAGTAATCACAAACCGGGTCAGCATTCCTAACCACGGACAGTAATCACAAACGTGGTCACCATCGCTAACCACTGACTGTTATCACAAATCCAGTCACGATCGCTAAACCCTGACGGTTTTCCCGCTCAACGTCCGCTACCACTGACAGTAATC
>NW_025116864.1:0-1022 GCF_004010195.1 Chiloscyllium plagiosum
TCAAGGCTGCATTCGACCGAGTGTGGCATCAAGCAGCCCAGGCAAAACTGGAATCGATGGGTATTGGGGGCAAACTCTCTGCTGGTTAGAGTCATACCTGACACAGAGGAAGATGGTTGGAGTTGTTGGAGGGTCAGTCATCTCAGCTCCAGGACACCTCTGCAGGAGTTCCTCAGGGGAGTGTCCTAGGCCCAACCATCTTCAGCTGCTTCATCAATGACCTTCCCTCCATCACAAGGTCAGACGTGGGGATGTTTACTGATGATTACACAATGTTCAGCACCATTTGCATTTCCTCAGATACTGAAGCAAGATCTGGACAGGCTTGGATTGCCAAGTACCATTCTCAGCACACACATACCAGGCTCTGACCATCACCAACAACAGATAATCCAAACACTCCCCGATGACAGTTAGTGGCAGGTGGACTGCAGAAACTCACGAAGGCTCCTCAGACACCACTTTACAAACTCAGATATGTAGGAACCCCACCCCCTGCCAGTTCCCCTCCAAGTCCCTCCCCATCCTGACTGGGGAATATCTCCCCGTTCCCTCACTGTCGCTGGGTCCGAATCCCGGAATTCCCTCCCTCAGGGACATTGTGGGTCTACCCCCAGCACACGGACTGCAGTGGGTCAGGAAGGCAGCTCAGCCCCACCTTCCCCAGGGACAACTACAGATCCATCTTGATCTTACTGGGTGGTAGTTCAGTTGTGTGGAGAGTTGAGTGGCCTCCTCCTGCTGCTGCTCATTTAGACAATGCTACAGGCCAAGCCCCTTCCCCTGAGGGTGATCGGGGAAAGTGCAGTCAGGTTAGTATGGCACCAATGTCTCTGCTGCCCAAGCTTTTGTTTCTTGTTATGATTCGATTCCCTACAGTGTGGAACCAGGCCCTTCGGCCCAACCAGTCCACACTGACCCTCCGAAGAGTAACCCACCCAGACCCGTTTCCCTCTGACTAATGCGCCTGATACTACGGGTAATTTAGCATGGCCAATCCACCCTGACCTGAACATCTTTGG
>NW_025116865.1:0-1022 GCF_004010195.1 Chiloscyllium plagiosum
CCCAGTGTGTGTGTGTGTGTGTGAGAGAGACCCCGAGTGTGTGTGAATCAGTGTCCCAGAATGTGTGTGAGTCCCAGTGTTTCAGTCCCAGAGTGTGTTAGAATCACAGTGCTCCAGAGTGTGTGTGAGTCCCAGTGTGTGTGTGTGTGTGTGTGTCTGTCTGTCTGTCTGAGTGAGAGAGAGAGAGTGTCCCAGAGTGAGTGAGAATCGCAAAGTCCCAGAGTATGTGTCAGTGAAGGGATACCAGAGTGTGTGAGAGAGAGGAAATCCCAGAGAGTGTGTGAGAATGAGAGTCTCTCTCTCTCTCTCTCTCTCTCTCTCTCTCTGTGTGTGTGTGTGTGTGAGTCCCAGAGCGTGTGCATGTGAGAGTCCCAGAGTGTGTGAGAATCTGTGTCCCACAGTGTGTGTGTGAGTGACCCACTGTGTGAGAGTGCCAAAATGTGTGTGTGTCCCAAGAGTATGTGTGTGTTTGTGTCCCAGACTGTGTGAGGATCACAGTGTACCTCAGTGTGTGCGTGAGAGTCCCAGAGTGTGTGTGTGTCCTATAGTGTGAGAATCAGTGACCCAGATTGTGTGAGTGAGAATCAGTGTCCCAGTGTGTGTGTGTGTGTGTGAATCAGTGTCCCAATGTGTTTGTGTGTGTGTGTGTGTGAATCCCAGAGTGTGTGAGAGAATCAGTGTATTAGTGTGTGTGTGAGAGAGAGACTCCCAGTGTGTGTGCGAGTCCCAGAATGTTTGAGAATCACAGTATTCCAGAGTGTGTGTGTGTGTGAGAGAGAGAGAATCACAGTGTCCCAGAGTGTGCGAGAATCGCAGTGTCCCAGAGTGTGTGTGTGTGTCAGTGTGTGTGTGAGTCTGTGTATGCGTGTGAGGCACAGTGTGTGTGTATTGGAGCGCCAGAGTGTGACAGTCAGTGTCCCAGAGTATGTGTGAGAGAATCACAGTGTCCGTGTGTGTGTGTGAGTCCCAGTGTGTGTGAGTCCCAGAATGTGCGAGAATCACAGTGTCCCAGTGTGTGTGTG
>NW_025116866.1:0-1022 GCF_004010195.1 Chiloscyllium plagiosum
CGCATATTTACTCTTGACTCATAATTTCTTCAGGCAGTTTCTCCTTCACGCGAGGAAGTATATATGGAGAGAGAAGTAAAGGTGATGGTTTAGCTCGATAGCTTTTCTCATATGGCTGAACCTGAACTAGGTAAAGTTCCCGGAAATGCAGTTTTGTTCGCTTCATTTTATTAATTTTGCTGCAACCTCTTTCTGCTCATTCCAATGATTGGATTTATATCATTGGAATGTTTAATATTGTATTCAATTTTGATCCGAATTTATTTCAGCTTAAAGAAAATACTGATGAGAAAAACTGAAAGTTTAACTACAAAAAAAAAGCCAGTTTTGATGCTCAGTTACTTTGGCAGATTTCAGTGGGTATCTAATGAACCCAACATCATGGCGATTGTCCTCACATCTTTAAGGCATGACATTAAAGTAGAAAATCGACCTCCAAGCGACGTGTCACTTCCGATTCATTATGGAATATCTTTCCTTGACAATCTATAAAATCTGCTCAGTTCCATTTATAATGTTTAATGTGGAATATTAATGCAAAACTTTCAAATTTCTGCATTTTTTGTTGACTCTTATTCGGCTGCATACGTTTCTGATATTTCTTTACATTTCAATTCATCCAAATTAGACAATGTTTCCTCGCACCTTCCATCCTCCACACCCCACTTTTCCACTTTTTCCTAGCCACAGCCTGTCTCTTTCTCCTGGTGAAACTCACTGCTTGTGTGTCTCTAAATGTGCCTTTCCAAATATTTTGGAAACGGATTCTCTGAGTGACAGAAATTCTGCTCCCATCATTTCTTTGTCCTACATCAATAGATTTGAATACCTGACGTTCAGAAATTTAGTAACTTGAAAGAGTGAATTTGCCACCTATTTCCTCCCTCCAAACCTCACATACTCTGGAAAATTTCCATTCGGTTTTCCTTGGTTCAGTTCCAAATTTTGCAACACACAAATAAATAAAATCCCACCCCCACTAAACGCCATCAGCATCGTCTTTAATGTCTTAGCAGCCCAGT
>NW_025116867.1:0-1022 GCF_004010195.1 Chiloscyllium plagiosum
AGAGCAGCGAAGATGACCAGACTGATCGCTGTTTTGGGAGCAGAATCTGGGGCGGCTGGGCCTGAATTCCATGGACTTTAGGAAAATGAGTTGAGATATCAGTGAAATATATAAAACTCTGTCAGGACAAGACAGATTAGAAGCGGGGTGACAATTCCCCTGGCTGGGACATCAAAACAAGGGGCCACAGTATTAGGTACAGACAGACCACTCTGCATTGAGATGAGAAAAAAATGTCTGCACTCAGAGACTGGTGAACCTGGGGAATTATCTCCCAGATCAGACTGTTGAAACCAAGGCACTGAATATAAAAATGGATTTCTGGAAACGAAAGAGATAGGGAGAGAGCAGGATATGTTATGAAGATAGAGGATTAGATATCATTACAGGTTGCTCTCCAATAACGTGGCAGCTGGGTTCCTGTGCATCACTGTGTTGCAGAAAATCATGCAATATTAACGATGTGGTCTATGGGGAAAAGAGAATAATGGGCGAACCGCAAAATACCAGTTAAAAAAACAAAATTTAAGTTCGTCTAACACACACACTAGCACAGTTTAATTAAACCTTTAAATCATATATTGTAATGAAACAGTGCTGTAAATGCAGCACTTTCACAATACAGTCACTGGCTACATCCCTGCACCTTTCACCAAGCTCTTCATCAGAAAGCGCGCAGGGCTGACTGACAACGTGATGCCAACATGGAATTCCATTTCTCCTCAAGATTCTCCCTCGGTTTGAAATAAAGTTCCTTCTAATTGGAGAGAACACTTCCCCGTTTCAGGCTCAGGTTCAAGGCTTTGCAGAGCGGATTGCATTCCTGTTTTAGCTGAACACTCAGAGGGTGCATTTTGCAGACAGAGGATCCTGAAGTTGAGTTTTGTTGTTCAGCTGGTGCCTGGCAAGGAGTCGCGTCACAGTGAGCGGGAGCTCACTTCATAGAAAAAAGGTGCACAATTCACGAATCGCACTGCAGTCAAATCATTTTTAATAAACCCGCGTTATCCGAGAACTGCTTG
>NW_025116868.1:0-1022 GCF_004010195.1 Chiloscyllium plagiosum
GACATTACACAGACAATCAGGGTTGAAATCTGGAAGATGTAATAGATGAGTATAATCTCCAAGACATTAGTCAGACAATCAGGAATGACTTCTGGAAGAGGTAATAGATGTGTATCGTCTGCAAGATATTAAACAGATAATCAGGAGTAAAATCTGGAAGAGTTAATACATTTGTATAGTCTGCAAGACAGTACACAGATAATCAGGAGTGACATCAGGAAGAGTTAATACACGTGTATAGTTTGCAAGACATTACACAGACAATCAGGATTGACATCTGGAAGAGGTAATCGATTTGTATAGTCTGCAAGACATTAAACAGACAATGAGGAGTGACATCTGGAAGTGATAATAGATGTGTAATGTCTGCAATATATTATACAGATAATCAGGAGTGACATCTGGAACAGGTAATAGATGTGTATAGTCGGCAAGATATTACAAAGACAATCAGGAGTGACATCTGGAAGAGGTAATGGACGTGTTTAGTGTGCAAGTCATTTCACAGATAATCAGGAGTGACATCTCGAAGAGGTAATAGATGTGTATAGTCTGCAAGACATTACACAGACAATCAGGAGTGATATCTGAAAGAGGTAATAGATGTGCATCGTCTGCAAGACATGACACAGACAATCAGGAGTGACTTCTGGAAGAGATAATCGATGTGTATAGTCTGCAAGACATTACACAAACAATGAGGAATGACATCTGGAAGAGGTAATAGATGTGTATAGTCTGCAAGACATTACACAGACAATCAGGAGTGACATCTGGAAGAGGTAATCGATGTGTATAGTCTCCAAGATATTGCATAGATAATCAGGGGTGACATCTGGAAAAGGTATTACACAGACATTCAGGACTGACATCTGGAAGAGGTAATAGATCTGTATAGTCTCCAAGATATTGCATAGATAATCACGGGTGACATCTGGAAAAGGTAATAGATGTGCATAGTCTGCATGACATTACACAGACAAACTGGAGTGATATCTTGAAGAGGTAATAGATGTGTATAG
>NW_025116869.1:0-1022 GCF_004010195.1 Chiloscyllium plagiosum
AGCTACCTTCCCCCCAACCCTAAATCCCTCTCATTTATTTCTCAGCCCAGCCCACAAGCCTCATCTCCTGCTCCTCGGATGCTGCCTGACCTGCTATGCTATCCCAGCAACACAATCTCAATTCCATAAATCGCAGTCAGTTTCTCACTCATGTTTGGAGCTGATAAGTTCATTAGTCAACCTAATAGCAGCAAACATAGGACAGAAATAACTTCTTCTTGGAGGAGCACTTCCTTATGAATTCTGTCAAATATACCTAGAGGCTCAACATGTCTCGAATCTGTTGCCCCATTGATGGAGACCACCATGGAATGTCTAGTTCAAATTTTAAGATTATACTCCTTTGCATGTGTTCTTCTTACTGTTTTCTCTAGGAATTCCCTGGCTGTTCTCTGTTTGGCTTGCCCTATAATGGTAGTGTTGTCCCAGTCGAATTCATGTTGCTTGTCATCTCTGTGTGTGGCTACTAAGGATAGCTGGTTGTGTCGTTTCGTGGCTAGTTGGTGTTCACCATGTGTCAGATACAGACCACCAGTCAACAACCCACAGGCCAGGGACACAGCCAGACAGAACTGATTCAGGATGATCCAGGTAATGATTACAGACGCTCACAACAGATTTCACAAATACAGACAAGAAATTGCGTGCCAAAAATCGTTAATTTCAAAAACCACCTATCAGGAATGGACCCGGACCATAGAACAGGCCGTCACCATAGGACAGAACAGGACAACACACCGCAAAAAAAAACTGCACTAAAAGTAAAAATGGCCAAACTAACACACAACGAAGAGGACACCACAACACACACCTGGGTTAAAAACCTCTCCCACAGACAGCTCACAGACACGGAAAGAACAATACTGGCCAAGGGACTCAACTACAACCACAGGGACGCCAAGACAGCAGACTTCCTAACAGCACTAGAATGCACACTCGGGAACAATGGACTGACGGAAGAGACACAACAAACAGTGAGACAAAGTACCGTACCTCTGATAACAAGAAAAAGACAAACACAT
>NW_025116870.1:0-1022 GCF_004010195.1 Chiloscyllium plagiosum
CAGATCAATAGCAGATGGAATGTAACCCTGATAATTATGAGACGATACACTTTAGAAGAAGGAACCAGACAGGGGAGTACTCAATGAATGGCAGCACAGGAGGATGCTTAGAGGGTGCTTCTCCACACATCCCTGAATGTGACTAAACAGGTTAATACACAATTTGGGAAAGCATCGGGGAGGTAAACATAACCTTTATTCACCAGGACACAGATTATAAGAGCTGTGCGGAACTTTGGTTTGGCCAAGATGGAATACTGTATGTAGTTCTGGGAACCACATTACGGGAAGGATCTGATTGTATTGGAGGGGGCTCAGAGGAGATTTACCAGGATGTTCCCAGGGATAGAGCAAATAAGCTATGGAGAGAGGCTGGATTAGCACGGGTTGTTTAGTTTGGAGGAGAGAAGGCTGAGTGGGCCGTGATTCGGAAGGATAGTGTTCCGAGGGACATGGACAGACAGCAGCTGTTCTTTTCAGTCAAAGGTCCAAGAACAATGGAGCACATTTTAAAGTAATGTGTTTGTGATTTGGAGAGGAATTGAGAATTGTTTTTCACCCAGAGGGTGTTTGGGTCAGGAATGCCCTTCCTGAGAGAGGATTTGTCATGGTAACTTCACAACCATCATAAAATATACGGCTGTGCAGTTGAAGTGCCATAAGATTCACGGCTACGGGTCTTGTGTCGGAAAGTGGGGCTAATGTAGACCGTGCAATATTTCTGATGGTACAAAGTCTGTGCGTCTGTGTTTGCATGGCTGTGGAAGGTCAATCATTGAGTAGCTTAAGATAGGAATTGATGGGCTTCTGAAGAGTATATTAACAAGGGTTTTCAGATTGAACTTGTAATATCTTCTGAAAATATGTCAATGGCAAAATTAAGTGGAAAAAGGTGCAGCTTTCTTCCAGTCTGATACCAGAGAATTGAGGACAGGGAAAAGGTAGACCTATGGAGCAAATACTTCAGTTATGTCTTCACAGAAGAAAAGAAAACAAAAAAGAAAACTTCCCAACAATACTAG
>NW_025116871.1:0-1022 GCF_004010195.1 Chiloscyllium plagiosum
CCAGAAGTCAGTGTGCACATTGGTACAAAGGACAGAGTGACACAGATAGAAATAGTGATGACATCCTGCGGAGTGATTATAGAGAGCTAGGGAAAAGGATAAAAGAGAGTGGTAATATCCAGTTTACTTCCAGTTTTCCATGCTAGTGAGGGTAAGAATAGGAGGATATGGCAGATGGAGAGGTGGCTAAAGAATTAGTGTAGGGGCAGAGATTTTTGTATTACTGGGATCTTTTGTCAGGCAAGGTGACGTGTTCAGTAAGGACGGGTTGTACCTGAGGTGGAAGGGGGCCAATATGCTGGCAGGTAGGTTTGCAACTGCTGCAAGGGAGGGTTTCAACTAGATTGGCTGGGGTTGGGGACTGGTGGGATCCTCAACAGCAGGGAGGCATGTGCGAGGCTGGAAGGAGATACACTAATCAGAAACAGTAAAATAAAGAGACAGGTCAGGCTCGACAACGACAGGGAGCAAGGAATGCCTGTTGGATTAAATTGCACCTGTTTCAATGCAAGATTACTGACAGGTAAGGCCGATGAACTCAGGGCATGGATCGGTGCGCGGGACTGGGATATTATAGCCATTACTAAAACATGGCAAAGGGAGGGACAGCACCGGCAGCTTAATGTAGCAGGGTACGGTGTTTTATGCGGGACAGAGATAGTGGAAAGAGGGGACGGGGAGTTTCATTTTGATTAAGGCGAGTATCACAGCAGTAAACAGAGATAAAATAACTGATGGATCATCCTGTGAGGATTTGTCTGGGGAGCTAATAAATAAGAAGGGAATTGTGATAGGATTTGGATTGTACTATAGGTCCCCAAATAATAAACGAGGAATTAGGGGAACAAAAATATGTAGAAAGACTGGGGAGACTTACAGGGCCAATAGGATTGCCTTAGTAGGAGATTTTAATTTTCCTAATATAGACTGGGAATTACAGAGAATTAAGGACTGAGATGGCGTATATTTATCAAGCAGTAAGTAGGGGATGCAACTCGGGAAGGGACGAAACGTGACCTATT
>NW_025116872.1:0-1022 GCF_004010195.1 Chiloscyllium plagiosum
ATGTCTCCTCAGTCCCAGCTGCAAATTTGTAATTGCTGGCGTGTGTCCATGCGGCTGTTCCGGCGATCTTAACAGCTCTCTGTGCTGTAGGGCGTACTTGCAAGATTCCCAGCCACCTCTTCGCCTTCCTGTTTTCCCTCCTGAAGTCTTTCGCCACTATTCAGGCTCCAGGTTATCGATAGTACATCTTCCCTTCTGCTGATTGGGGTAGTGCTGTCTTCACTTGATTCTGTATTTGGGACAGAAGAGTTTCATGCAGTAACACAACATCTCATCCTCACAGTGACCTGTTATTTGGCTTCCCTTACATCTCGGGACAATTCCTGTGTTTGGGCCCTACCAAACAAAATCTCAAACGGGCTAAGATGAGCTCTCCCTCTCCTCCTAGATCTCATACACATTAGCACAACTGGAAGTGCCTTTGTCCATGCCATCCCTAGTTCCTCACAGCATTTTGTCGATTTATTTTTTATGGTAGAATTTTCTATTTCCGCTGCCCTACCGCTCGTCTTGTGGTAGGCACAGTGTTATCTCATGTTTATTCCCAAATACTCACTAATCTGCTGCAGGGCATTATGGAAAAATGGTGTCCCACTGTCACTACTAAGCCTAGAGTGTAGGTTTGCTCGCTGAGCTGTAGGTTTGACATCCAGACGTTTCATTACCTGGCATATGGAGGTTAGTGGGCTAGTGTAGTTTAGGTGGGCTTGGATCAGCGCAACATCGAGGGCCAAAGGGCCTGCACTGCGCTGTATTTTTCTATGTTCTGTGTCCTAGGTAACATCATCAGTGACGAACTCCAAGTGAAGAGAAGCTGTTATCTCCTGCTTTCTAGTTATATGTTTGTCCAGGATGGGGTTCCTGGGTTTTGTGGTGATGCCATTTCCTATTCGTTTTCTGAGGGGTTGATCGATACTCTCTAGATATATGTCTTTTTTATGGCGTTGCGGTTGGAGTGCTAGGTCTCAAAGAATTCTCTGGCATGTCTCTGCTTAGCCTGTCCCAGGATAGATGTGTTGTCC
>NW_025116873.1:0-1022 GCF_004010195.1 Chiloscyllium plagiosum
ACACAGTGAGAATGGACAAGGTTCACACAGTGATAATGGGCAATGTTCGCACAGTGAGAATGGACAAGGTTCACACAGTGAGAATGGACAAGGCTCGCACAGTGACAATGGGCAATGTTCGTACAGTGACAATGATCGAGGTTCGCACAGTGACAATGGACAAGGCTCACACAGTGACAATGGACAAGGTTTACACAGTGAGAATGGACAAGGCTCGCACAGTGACAATGGAAAAGGTTCATACAGTGAGAATGGAAAAGGTTCACACAGTGACAATGGGCAATGTTCGTACAGTGACAATGATCGAGGTTCGCACAGTGACAATGGACAAGGTTCACACAGTGACAATGGACAAGGTTCACACAATAAGAACGGACAAGATCCGCAGAATGACAATGGACAAGGTGCAAACAGTGAGAATGGACAAGGTTCGCACAGTGACAATGGACAAAGTTCACACAGTGACAATGGACAAGGATCGCACAGTGACAATGGACAAGGTTCACACAGTGACAATGGACAAGGCTCGCACAGTGACAATGGGCAATGTTCGTACAGTGACAATGACCGAGGTTCGCACAGTGACAATGGACAAGGTTTGCACAGTGAGGATGGACAAGGTTCACACAGTCACAATGGGCAAGATTCGCACAGTGGCAATGGACAAGGTTCGCAAAGTGACAATGGACAAAGTGTGCACAATGAAAACGGACAAGGTTCGCACCGTAACAATGGACAAGGTTCGCAAAGTGACATTGGACAATGTTCCCACAGTGAGAACGGACGAAGTTCGCAGAATGTCAATGAAGAAAGTTCACACAGTCACAATGAACAAGGTTCGCACAATGAGAATGGACAAGGTCTGCAGAGTGACAATGGACAAGGTGCGAACAGTGACAATGGACAAGGTGCATACGGTGACAATGGACAAGGTTCCCACAGGGACAATGGACAAGGTTCACACAGTGACAATGGACAAGGTTCGCACTGTGACAATGGACAAGGTTCGCACAATGAGAACG
>NW_025116874.1:0-1022 GCF_004010195.1 Chiloscyllium plagiosum
CATTAAAAGCGTTTACTGAAGTAACGTCAACTATTTCACTTGGCAAGGAGTTCCATTGGTTAACAACCGTCTGTATGAAGAAGCCCCTTTTCAATTCAGTCCTAAATCTGCTTCTAATTTTTAAGCTGTGCCCTCTTGTCCAGCTTGATATTTCAATCAAAATATTCTATATATTTCTTCCTTACCTACTTCCTTCATGATTTTATATATTTCTATAAGATCCCACTTCATTGTTTTGAATTCCAATGAATACAATCACACTCTAGAAAGTTTCTCCGCACAAGCAAACCCGCCCCCTCTCTCGTGCAGTATATCCTTTCGCAATTAAGCGAGCCAGAACTGCACGAAATGATCCACGTGTGGCCTCGCCAGCATCATATACAGCTGCAAGTTGAAATTCCTTATTTTAAACTCAGTCCCTTTCACATATACTGGGACGTGAACGTTAACGTAAGGTGCAGAAATTCATTGATTTTGAATCTACATAAGGCTTGCATCACTGTCACTACAGAGCTCTTAATCATGGTCAGGGAGAGAAAGAGAGGGTAACACATTCACTTTAAACATGGAAACGCCACTACTCGAGTGGAAAATATGGAGAGGAAGTAAAGTGCTGAAATAACATCATTTAAACAGTTTTGAGGAATGTGATAAATTATAGATGTGACACCATGCAGAGGCCCTCAGGAGAGTGAGAATATTAAAGTGGAAATTTTATCATGTCTGAAGCTAGAGTCGGTCGCTGAGTAGAGTGGTGATAGGTGAATTAGACTCGGTATGAATTGAGGAAAGGTAGCAGAATTGTATTGCAGATATTGTAGGTCAAACTGGGCATTCATGTGATGGTCTAGACCACGGCAACACAGAAGCAGAATTGTATTCAATCACAAGCTGTAACTTTTGGTCCGGGATAATCCCTAAATCTACCATTACGATCAAGCTGATCTATGGTTCAGCGACGAGTGTGGGTGAACTTGTCAGGGTCAGAATTGTGTGTACCGATACCTGATGACAACCCGTTA
>NW_025116875.1:0-1022 GCF_004010195.1 Chiloscyllium plagiosum
GCAACTGATGAATTTGGGTAAACGGATATTTCAGCACCTTTTTCAGCTGCTGTCTGAACTTAGTCTGAGTTATGGCATAAATAGCTGTATTTGTGCAGCAACTGAGGAGCTGCAGCGTGAAACCGAGCCGCAGCAAAAACCAGTATGGACGGATTATCTTATACCCCAAATACCGCAACCGTTTCCATACAACAAACGTCGTTAACGGAGACCATAGCAGGATGAAATTGGCCGAGATCACAAACATTAAAATAACAGATTTTTTTCGATTTTGCATTTTTTATCACAATGCACTTCATCTTTGGTGTGACGCCAGAGTCTCCTGCGGGCTCTGCTACTTACTAAAATATATTGACGGTGAAAACATTGAGCAACAGAATTAGGATAAATGGAAGAACAGGGGTTAGAAAATGGCGAAGAAACTCAATTGAGACCCAGACACGGGAATAAAAAAAATATCTTGGAGCTTTACTAAACCAGCGAGAGTTCCCAAGCCGATACTCACCCAAGAGCATAAAATACTAGAAAATGTTCTTTAAAACGCTCAGCACGGTCACTGTTCCCAGAACCGCTGTCGCTGTTTTCTCACAGCAATATTTATTTTTCATTTGCTGGCAACAAATGGCCACAAATCGATCAAAAGTGAAAGCTACAGTGAACCAGACAGAACAGTCAGTGACTGCATAAAGTAGGACAGCGTGGATATTACACACCGGAATGAACTTCACGAAATAAAACTGTTCATAATAAACAAAGGGAATGTGTCTCAAAATGAGGTCGAATATTATGACCAGGAGATCTGCGACTGCCATGGCCCTCAGGTACCGACTGGTACACGGAGACAATCCACAATCTTTACAAAGCTGCACATAGATGGTCAGGATGTTAACTGTGAAGGAGGAAAACATACAAATTATACATGAGCCTTGCGGAAACGTCACCCATTTTATTGAGGACAGAGAAGTATTAAAAATGTCACTGTATTCAGTGTTTTAATTTCGCAATTGAAGTAACAAATGGTA
>NW_025116876.1:0-1022 GCF_004010195.1 Chiloscyllium plagiosum
GGACAACCTGCCGTCAGCTCCCTGCTCCTGCTGGCTCTCTGTGTTTCTCTAACGGCCTAAACTCTCCTATTCCTCTGAAATTCCGCATCTCCAGAGAGCCAGGCTCGATCGCTCCTCACCCTGACACGGGAAGCTTTACGGCCGAAACGTTTTCACTCGAATAGACGGCTCCGTTGTCGAGTGAAAGGCATTTTGCTGCTGCACTGATGGCGCTCTCTGAGCTGAACGGTGACATTGTCGTTACTTTTAGACCGAAATCTTGAAACCAACAAATATACTGCCCTCAATTCTACTTTTGAGGTTAGAAGGGGAGCAGGGGGATAACCTGAATTGGAAATATTTTTGAGTTTCATAAGAGAGACTTGGAAATATCATAATATTAGCGGACACACAAACACAGTTACGTTAGATTAACCGCCCGCCCTTTCTCTACAGTCTCTCTGACACAATACTCACATTCACACAGTCACACGCGAGAAATATCACCAAATGTAAATGTGGAAGAATAGAATTTCTCCACCTTTTAGCCTTTGCTGCGGTGTCCAGGGAGTTAGTTGTAGTTTTTCTCCTCAGTAACTGTCACACTCTCATCAGCTCTACTGTTTACATCCTCAAAGATGGCCAGTCGGTTTATCAAGCTTAGAAGACAGAACAGTGTGCACTGGAACTGGCCCTTCATGTTCATGCTGGCTCTATCAGATAATGAATACTGCTTTGTCAAATACTTCGCAATTGAAGCTTTCATTTTGATTTTTCCCTACAGGCTGACTGGTCCTTAGTTCCCAATTTTATACCTACCTCCCTTTTCCATTGGATTGCTTACACTGGCTAGCCCCCAATCTGTAAATTATTGCAGAGCGTATAGAATCTTGGAACATGACCACCACTGCATCCACTATTGCTCAGCCCATTACATTAAATAGTCTGGGACGCAGATGATCAAGGCCTGGTGTTTCACAACATTCAATCCTATCCACTGTCCCAACATCATTTCCCTAATAATACTGATTTGGTTCAGTTTC
>NW_025116877.1:0-1022 GCF_004010195.1 Chiloscyllium plagiosum
TATTCTCCATGTAAATGTGTCTCACACACAATACTATCCATGTAAATGTGCCCCACAAACAATACTCTCCACGTAAATGTGTCTCACACACAACACTCTCCACGAAAATGTATCTCAAGCACAATATTCTCCATGTAAATGTGTCCACACACAATACTGTCAATGTAAATGTGTCCCACACACAATACTCTCCATGTAAATGTGTCCACACACAATACTGTCAATGTAAATGTGTCCCACACACAATACTCTCCATGTATATATGTCCCACACACAATACTCTCCATGTAAATGTGTCCCACACAGAATACGTTCCACGTAAATGTGTCCCACACACAATACTATCCATGTAAATGTGTCCCACAAACAATACTCTCCACGGAAATGTGTCTCACACACAATACTCTCCACGAAAATGTATCTCAAGCACAATACTCTCCATATAAATGTGTCCCATACACAATACTCTCCATGTATATATGTCCCACACACAATACTCTCCATGTAAATATGTCTCATACACAATACTCTCCATGTAAATGTGTCCCACACACAACATCTCCATGTAAATGGGTCCCACAGACAGTTCTCTCCATGTAAATGTGTCCCACACACAATACTCTCCATGTATATATGTCCCACACACAATACTCTCCATGTAAATATGTCTCATACACAATACTCTCCATGTAAATGTGTCCCACACACAACATCTCCATGTAAATGTGTCCCACAGACAGTTCTCTCCATGTAAATGTGTCCCACACACAATACTCTCCATGTAAATGTGTCCTACACACCATTGTCTCCATGAAAATGTGTCTCACACACAATACTCTCCAAGTAAATGTGTCTCACACACAATACTCTCCATGTAAATATGTCCCACACAAAATATTCTCAAAGTAAATATGTCCCACACACAATACTCTCCCTGTAAATGTGTCCCACACAGAATACGTTCCACGTAAATGTGTCCCACACACAAAACTATCCATGTAAATGTGTCCACACACAATACT
>NW_025116878.1:0-1022 GCF_004010195.1 Chiloscyllium plagiosum
TCTGCCATTCCTCAGCTCAGTGGCCCATCTGATTAAGATCCTGTTGTACTCTGAGGTTAGCTTCTTCGCTGCCGACTGCACCTCCAACTTTATTACCATCTTCCAGTTAGAAACTATGCCTCTTATATTCACATCCAAGTCATTTGTGTAACTGACAGAACACTGTGGACCCAGCACCAATCCTTGTGCGACACCGCTGGTCATAGTCCTCCAGACAGAAAAATAACCATCTACCAAAACCCTCTGTCTTCTCCCTTTGAGCCAATTCTACAGTGAAATGGCTAGATCTCCCGATATTGCACATGGTCTTAATTTGCGAAACAATTTACCATGAGGAACCTTTGCAAGTGCCTCACTGAAGTCCATATAGATCACGTCCACCACTCTGCTTTCACAGAGTCATAGAGATGTACAGCATGGAAACAGACTCTTCAGTCCAACCCGTCCATCCCGGCCAAATATCCCAACCCAATCGAGTCCCACCGGCCCATATCCCTCCAAACCCCCACTCCTATTCATGTACCCATCCAGATGCCTTTTAAATGCTGTAATTTTAACAGCATCCACCACTTGCTCTGGCCGCTCATTCCATACACATACCACCCTCTGCGAGAAAAGGTTGCCCCTTTGGTCACTTTTATATCTTTCTCCTCTCACCCTAAACCTTTCCCCTCTATTTCTGGGCTCCCCACACCAAGGAAAAGACCTTGTCTATTTCTCCTATCCATTCTCCTCATGATTTTATAAAATTCTACGCGGTCACCCCTCAGCCTCTGACACTCCAGGGATTCTGAACCCTTTCAAGTTTCTCAACATCCTTCCAATAGAGGGGAGACCAGAATTGCACATAATATGCCAAGAGCGGCCAAACCAATGTCCTGTACAGTTGCAATATACTCTCCCAACGCCTATGCTTAATACTCTGTCCAATGATGAAATGCTTACCAAACGCCTTCTCATCAAACCTCTTCAAAACATCGAGTCATTGAGACACGAATTCGAATGCTCAAAGCCATATTGCC
>NW_025116879.1:0-1022 GCF_004010195.1 Chiloscyllium plagiosum
AGAGAGATAGTAACAGAGAGAGAGACAGAGAGACAGTAACAGAGAGAGAGAGTCAGAGAGATAGTAACAGAGAGAGAGTCAGAGAGATAGTAACAGAGAGAGAGTCAGAGAGATAGTAACAGAGAGAGTCAGAGAGATAGTAACAGAGAGAGAGAATCAGAGAGATAGTAACAGAGAGAGAGAGAGTCAGAGTGATAGTAACAGAGAGAGAGTCAGAGAGATAGTAACAGAGAGAGTGTCAGAGAGATAGTAACAGAGAGAGAGAGAGAGTCAGAGAGATAGTAACAGAGAGAGAGAGTCAGAGAGATAGTAACAGAGAGTCAGAGAGTCAGAGTGATAGTAACAGAGAGAGAGACAGAGAGATTGTAACAGAGAGAGTCAGAGAGATAGTAACAGAGAGAGAGTCAGTGAGATAGTAACACAGAGAGAGAGTCAGAGAGATAGTAACAGAGAGAGAGAGAGTCAGAGAGATAGTAACAGAGAGAGTCAGAGAGATAGAGATAGTAACAGAGAGAGAGAGAGTCAGAGAGATAATAACAGAGAGAGTCAGAGAGATAGTAACAGAGAGAGTGAGACAGAGAGATAGTAACAGAGAGAGACAGAGAGATAGTAACAGAGAGAGTCAGAGAGATAGTAACAGAGAGAGACTTAGAGATAGTAACAGAGAGAGAGTCAGAGAGATAGTAACAGAGAGAGAGAGAGTCAGAGAGATAGTAACAGAGAGAGAGTCAGAGAGATACTAACAGAGAGAGAGAGTCAGAGAGATAGTAACATAGAGAGAGACAGAGAGATCGTAACAGAGAGAGAGAGAGTCAGATAGATAGTAACAGAGAGAGAGAGTCAGAGAGATGGTAACAGAGAGAGACAGAGAGATAGTAACAGAGAGAGAGAGTCAGAGAGATAGTCACAGAGAAAGAGACAGAGAGATAGTAACAGAGAGAGCGTCAGAGAGATAGTAACAGAGAGAGACAGGGAGAGTCAGAGAGATAGTAACAGAGAGAGTCAGAGAGATAGTAACAGAC
>NW_025116880.1:0-1022 GCF_004010195.1 Chiloscyllium plagiosum
AAGTGTCATTGGCACTTTGGATTTTGTTTCGTTTTTTTATGTTTTTAGCTTTGGAAAGTTTGGAGAGCTTGTTAGTTGCAGTAGTTTTGGCTTGTACAGATTTAAGGCTCGATGAGTCTTTAGTCATTAATGCTCAACGATGTGTAAGTCGATATGAAATTCTCTAGAGTTCAAATGTTGCTGAAGTGTGTTATGGATAATGATGTGCTCAAATGGTGTACCGGGAACATTAAGGGGAGCCATCGTCCAGTCAAGAGGAAAAATATACTTTCTCGTTTTAAAAAAAGAGAGTTGTCCTATTGCAGGAGACGCACCTTGATGACAAGGAACATTTGACATTACAGCAGGGCGGGTTTGATCGGGTTTATTTCTCGTATTTTAATACTAAGAGTGGGGTAAAAGTCATAATGGATAGGAAGAATCTTCCATTTAAATTACTAGATTGTATTAACACCCATGGAAGGATCATAATGGCAAAGTCTTGAACTACGGGAGTTAATACAGTATTTTGAATGTTTATTGCCAACCGGTGCACCCTCTTAAAATCCTGGTAGATGCATTTTCCAAATTCAGTTATCTTGCATCATGGCACATGATTGTAGAAAGAGATTTCGACTGTCTTATGGCCCCACGATGGATAGAATGTCCAAAGGTCCCCCAATACCCTCGTTATAATGTAAGCAAATAATGGATTTGTGCCTAGAACTAGAGCTGGTGGATGTCTGGAGGCAGATCTACCTCACAAGTAGGGATTTTATTTTCTTCTTTAACCCGCAGAAATGGCACACGAGGGTTGATCTCTTCCCCATTCCTGCAACAATCTTAGATTCCATTGGGAATATTATCCCAACATTCCTGCCCCAGAAGTGGGATAAAAGTCTCATA
The DNA here is from genome assembly GCF_004010195.1 of Chiloscyllium plagiosum. Lineage (NCBI taxonomy): Eukaryota > Metazoa > Chordata > Chondrichthyes > Orectolobiformes > Hemiscylliidae > Chiloscyllium > Chiloscyllium plagiosum. Next base: position 886 of record NW_025116880.1, read on the forward strand.
AAATTATGTTGTACGCAGATGGTCTTATGTTTTTGTCAAATCCCGCAATTTCGGCAGTTCACGTGATGCAATGCAAAACTTCGCTTGTCGCCTTTTCGGGCTCTGTGATTAATTTTACAACGTTGGAGGCCATGCCT
>NW_025116881.1:0-1022 GCF_004010195.1 Chiloscyllium plagiosum
CGTTATGATACTCAGCAAAAAACAGGCATCCAGTACAAAACAAAAACTCTCCACAAACATTTCCTTCATCTCTTACCTTCGGGTTAATTACCTCCGACTCTCCCTGTATTTCATGTGATCCAATAAGTGCTACCCAGTTTACCATGAGGAATCTTTTTCAACACCTTACCGAAGACCATATGGAGAACACATACTTTCGCACCTTCATGAATGTACTTAGTCACATCTTCATAAATCGCAATCAAATTAGTGAAATATGATTTCCCAAACAAAAAGCCATATTGACTATCTTTCTCAGTCCTTGCCTTTCCAAGAACAAGTTTCTCAGAGTCCACTGGAGCAATGTACCCGCCAATGACATCAGGCATACCGGTCTACAGTTACTGGCTTTTCCTTCCCAGTTGCTCTTTAAAAATCGCACAATATAAGCCACCCTACCGTCTTCTGGCAGCTTACCTGTGACTGTCCATGATACAAGTATCTCAGCGAGAGGCTGAACAATTACTTTCCGAGCTTCTCAATGGTTTCTGTGAAACACCTGACTAGGTCAGAGAACATCGAACAGTACAGGCCATTTAGCCCTCGATATTGTGCAGATCTTTCATGCTTCTCTAAAACCAAACTAATCTGCATGCCTTTCATTGTACTAAGTTCCGCGTGCCTATCCAGGAATGGCTTTAAAGACAGGGAGTTCCAACTCTATTTTGGTTTAATCCCTGCCCTCCCCTTCACCATTTGATCACGCAGTATTGCCATTTGGTGTGAAGGGCACTGCTGGTCACTGGACACTTGGGTGTTTTTTTTTCCTGGTCGTGGAAATGGAATAAAGATTTGTACACCTTGTATCTTTCACTGTCTCACACCAGCACACGCACAATGAAGAACAAGAGTGTGAAAAACATAAACAGGGGTGTCAATGGTTCTGTCACCCTGAGAGCTGCCTCTGAGAGAACTGGATTAGTGTCAAGTACTCTCTCTGGTGATGGGATGCCGACCTCTCTGGAGTTATTTCAGTAGCATCA
>NW_025116882.1:0-1022 GCF_004010195.1 Chiloscyllium plagiosum
CGGATGATGCCTGACTTGTGGTTCTATTCCAGCGCTAAACTCTCGACTCTGATCTCCAGCATGTGCAGTCCTCACTTTCTCCGAATGGACTTTTCAATCTGTGTCTCCATCACCTTCATTTTTATTTGATATGTTGCAAGACGCTGATATATAAATATTCCAACCAAAAAAAACTGTTGCAGTGCCTCTTGCAATATACGATATTTTTCTTGGTTTATGAAACATTCTCATCTTCTTTTGATTTAAGCTCAATCTGATAAATAGCAATGTTAGACTGGACTGTTCTATAGGTGAAGCTATTTTACTACCTAGGTTGGGATGCATTTAGAATGTTAGATAAAGCTTCAACGACATTCCTAAGATGAGCTTTAATTATGTTGTTGAACGTTCCAGTAGACACATTTTAGTGTGCTATTCTAGTTGGAAAGGAACTGACTGGTCAGAGCAAGGGTCAGAACAAAATGACTCATAGTTGGAAATCTGACAGAAGTCTGTGATTATACTCTACACCATATTGTGCAGTTTTATGCTGCCATGTTTTTGTGTATATTCTGTTTAATTTTAGTGTAAAGAAAACTTAAATGATGAATATGACTACAAGTTTGAGATAGTTGCAGAAATACTGCCGATTTTATTCTCCTGTACAGACACATTACTTGTGTTGCAACTCAATTGCAGTTCAGAGTGCAGTTGAAGACGATTGCGAAATATCCAGTTACAACAATTATAAAAAATACTTTCTGCAGAAAACAACTGAGAACTGCCGAAAAATGAAGAGCAAACGGAAAGAGTGGATCAACAAAGTAACAGTGGCCCCAGATCAAATATAAACTTTATGGCAGCCTGGAAGAAATAAGCAGGCTTAACTCGAAACGAAACAAATTCACTATGAACTTTGAAGTGGTCAGTATTATAGGACAGGTAGATTTTCACAAGACAGAAATAGAAGGACAAGATCAAGAGGCGACATCGTTCTTCAAAATCAATATAAAAGTTTGTTTGAGGGAAGAATGTGGCATACC
>NW_025116883.1:0-1022 GCF_004010195.1 Chiloscyllium plagiosum
GCGCCTCCAAATCATTCAAAAAATAAAACTCTTGGTTTAACAATTCAACAATCCTGCAACTAGATTACAATTTTCAGTTTATCTATCTTAATAAATATCTAATCAAATTCCCGGAAAACTTCAAATCGTTTTGTTTGTTAAAACACAAACTGTAATTGAAAATTCATTGTTTTCACAATATATGAATTATATTTTAACTCTCCAGTGATGTGAAGTGACCTTTGGACAGAAATTGGAAGTTCTAAATTCAAAATAAATCAAACTCAATCAAACAGCAGCTAGAATCAATCAGCTCCAGGATGAATCAGATTTTCTTGCACCTTGGCTTCCAGCCAGTGCCTGAGCACTATACACCTCTCTTGGAAATATCAACAATGAAGGGTTTTCACACCAACACATTGGATTCTTTAAATCCAGCTCATGACCACATGTGGATGTTTGTCACAAAATTATTAATCATTTTACAAATATCTTAAAGCTCTTGAAATAAAAGTAATCACTACACATCAAGCCACACGATGGTATTCAAGGTCACCTAATTATTGTTTAGTGCAAAACGTTTTGTCAGTATTATACTCAAGATTAGATTACTTACAGTGTGGAAACAGGCCCTTCGGGCCAACAAGTCCACACCAACCCGCTGAAGAGCAACCCACCCAGACCCATTCCCCTTCACCTAACACTACAGACAGTTAAGCATGGCCAATTCACCTCACCTGCACATCTTTGGACTGTAGGAGGAAACCAGAGCACCAGGAGGAGACCCAGGAAGACACGGGGAGAATGTGCAAACTCCACACAGTCAGTCACCTGAGGCGGGAATTGAACCCAGGTCCCTGGTGCTGTGAGGTAGCAGTGCTAACCACTGTGCCACCGTGCTATCCTGTCCAAGATGAATAACCGCAGCAAACATCACGCTTTCACACCATCCCAAATATATGCAAGAGATGCCTTCTTATAATTTACACACATCTTTCACACACCATTTCTCAGACTTCATTATTTACGACAAAGGATGCTGA
>NW_025116884.1:0-1022 GCF_004010195.1 Chiloscyllium plagiosum
AATTGAGGATGATGCAAACAAATGTGGGAGAGTCTGCTGCATTGTGGTTGTAAACAATCTGAGAGGGGATTTTAAGAAGGTCAGTGAGTAGATAATTGGCAGAGGGAGTTTATTTTAAATATATGTTTGAGGTCACGCACATTGGTACTATCAGTCAAAAAGTGGGCTGCTATTGAATCGAGAGAACTCAAATCAAAGTGCAGTCCAAAGGGCTTGGTGTATTCTGGTGCAATAAATATAACGTTAGGTTGCCAGTGCAGCAAGTAACTCAGTTAATACGTTGAGGTGATTTCTACGATGATAGTGTTAACTTCTCAAGAATGACTAAAATTGATAATTGTTTATTCATCATAGTTGAAATAAATGAGGGGTGATATTACTGAGACACAAAAAACACAGAGGAGGGTTAACAAGGAAGATGCTAACAATGCATCTCCACTCCTGGGTGGAGTCTCGAACTCGGAGTCATTGAACCAGAATTTGGAGTATCTATTTTAAACTGAGATGGAAAGAAAGGTCTTCTCTCAGAAGGTAGTGATTGCCTGGAGTTCTCTAAACTAGCGAGTTGTAGAGGTAGATCACTGATAGTATTCACTGACGAAATGGATGGTTTTCTTCGACATATCCGCGAATTAACAGGCATAAGGATTTGGCAGATAAATGGAGTTAAGCCCTGCAGCAGTTCATCCATGCACGTATTGCATGTCAGGTGCTACGACGTTGAAAGAGGGTATGTTCACTTTAAGAAAGAACGTATTTTCTGAATTTTAAAGTAAATTTAAAGTACAGACACAGCTGCAAAAACAACACAGCTAAGACGTGCTGTCTATCTCTATAACCCAATTTCTCCAAGAGACAGGTTGTTCCATAATAGATACATGCGACAATTGACTGTTAAGTGAATACCTAAGATTTAGTTGCTGCTTTGATTAGCATTCAAATTTAACCAAGTAATTTATATTTAATTTGAAGTGAGGTGAGCTTTTGTTGATATTTATTTTAAAGTAACAGCCTTCGTAACA
>NW_025116885.1:0-1022 GCF_004010195.1 Chiloscyllium plagiosum
ACAGCATCTATCACACACGCAGATCCTCATCGAATGCTATTTTAAAATATTTTCGTCGTGTTCAATTGGTTATATTGCGTTGGTTCAGATCATTTGGCCAAGTGGAACTCTATATCTATTCTGATCAGGAGTTTGTTGCATCTTAAAAGTTTGTCAGGAAAGGCTGAATTAATTCACTTGCAATTTTTTGAGGATCTCAGCTAAGAATAATTAAGTGTAACTTCTATTCGTTTGAAAAGATGTACTTTAATATAGTTCAGCAAAAAGGACAAACTACTAAAAATGTAGATAGCATTAGCTCAAACACGGACAGTTCTTAAAGTATAAAACTTGACAACCCCATCAACAGGGGTTAATGTCACACAACCCTGTATTCAGTAGAGATCGCACTGTTGTTTAACTACAGTTAACAAAAATGTTTCATCAAAAGTAAGTCGATGTTTATGAATTAACTCAGTTACACATTCAATGCCACAAACGAATTGATCTGGAATAAATATGGTACACAATTTGAATGCGTAACTCAAAGATTGGCGCGTAGGTAAATGGGGTTCCTTGCATAAGACACTAGCGATTATTTTTTGAAACAAGTCAGACAAAGAAAACCCGAAATATGAGCTCTTAGAATCTTTTATGGATAACTACTGCACGATGCACATTCAGGAGTAAATCAGTTATCAGGGATCCTAGATCTGGTAGAGTGAAAGGAGCAGAGTTAATTAATGTGACGAGAACGAAGTGGAGTTTTAAGGTATCATTGAACAATTCATCTTTGATAATAGCACTAAGCTTGCAGAAGGGAAGGGAACACTAGAGGTTTTGGTTTCATGCGAAGAAAGCCAATTACACGCATATGAATTTGGTTAATAGAGATGTCTAAGAAGTAAGTCTGTAACTGAGTAAAGTAGCCTATACCACAAGAGCCAGAGGATTGCTCTCTCATTATAAGTAGACATCCAGAGGTGGTTTAATTTGCTCTGAAAATCACCACATGTCAGGCAATGGAAAATGTTTTAAGGTGA
>NW_025116886.1:0-1022 GCF_004010195.1 Chiloscyllium plagiosum
TCTCCTGCTCCTTGGATACTGCCTGACCTGCTACACTTCTCCAGCAACACATTTTCGGTTCTGATCTCCAGCATCTGCAGCCCTCACTTTCTCCTGGGGATTTATCCACTTCTATGCGTTTCAAGACAGCCCACACTTCCTTCTCTGTAATATGGACATTTTTCAAGATGTCACCATCAATTTCCCTATATTCTATATCTTCCATATCCTTTTACACAGTAAATAATAATGCAAATACTTGTTTAGTATCTGCCCCATCTCCTGCGGCTCCACACAAAGATCGCCTTGCTGATCTTTGAGGGGCCCTGTTCTCTCCCTAGTTACCCTTTTGTCCTTAATGTATTTGCAAAAACCCTTGGGTTCTCCTTAACTCTATTTGCCAAAGCTATCTAATGCCCTCTTTTTGCCCTCTTGATTTCCCTCTTAAGTATACTCCTACTGCCTTTATAGTATTCGAAGGATTCACTCGATCTATCCTGTCTATACCTGATATATGCTTCCTTCTTTTTCTTAACCAAATCCTCAATTTCTTCAGTCATCCGGCATTCCCTGCACAATCTTACAAAATTTACTCCTCTCCTCTCAAGCTGCTTTCAGCAGAAATCAACGCTATCATGTCCCGCATCCTCACAATCTGTTTCAATGATACTGACCTGCAGCACACTCCTTCCAGTCCGTTTCACAGTGATAATGACCTGCAGCATATGCATATCACCGTCTGTGTCAAAACATTTCCCTTCAGTTACCCTTTCGTTCTTCACCCACTCACTTTAAACTGATGCCCTCTCGTCCACAATTTCCAAGCCTGGAAAAAAGATTGAATGCCCTCACCCTTTCCATGCCTGTCATGATCTGGTACACTTCAATAAGATCCAATCTCATTTCCTGCACTCTAAAGAAATGTCCTAGTTTACCCAATCTCTCCTCAGAACTCAGACAGTTGAGTCTTGGCAACATCCCAGTAAATTTCAGTTTGGTAACATCCTTCTTGTAGCACGGTCACCAAAACTGAACACAATGCT
>NW_025116887.1:0-1022 GCF_004010195.1 Chiloscyllium plagiosum
AATGAACAGGTTTCTTTAAAACATGCTGATGTTGAACCCCAGGCCTGGGGATTCAGAACAACTTTTTGAATTCAGGACAGTAGGACTAAAAAAAAATGAATTAAGAGAGAAAACAACATGAAATTAAACCAGTGAGAGAGATGCAAGTGTTTGAAAAAGCTTTCTACAGATAAAGCGAAAGCTGATTAGAAAAGACAAATATATACCAGAGTGGCAGCGAACGATCATGATCACTGCAACCAATATTCTGAGTATTTCGAAAGTTGATCTTCAGATGTTGGGATTGCATTAATTTTCAGTACGACTTCTGTTCACTAATGACCAATTCATGGATCTGCTCATTTTCACTAGGACATTGCTTCTGTTTTATTATTGAGAAGTGGAGTGAATGTTCCTCTCAGAAGATAGACACAAAATATCATTTGTTTTCTCAGTTTTTCACAACGTCCCAATTGCAAGTTTTCCTGCCTCTGCCAGTTGTCGGTGCATAACTGTCTTTTCTGATTACCTTTTGCTTTGTCTCTAGAAACCTATTTCAAACACTTGGTTAGGTCTCACGCCAGTTTAATTTCATATTGATTTCGCTTACTGCATTATTTTGTTAATCCTGAATTACTGAATACAAACGTGTTCCTAAGCACCAGGCGCAGGGCGTAACGTCTGCTTTATATATATATTCTTTTAAAAAATAACTTTTTTGAAAAAATCAACCTGTTCTGAGATGTTAATGCACAGCTCTGGAGCATGTGTAGGGACACTACCACTGTACTACAAGATACCTCTTCCACCCAACATCAGCTTTACGCTCGTCTTCATTTAATTAACAACAATTTTTACCTTACCATGGATTCCATGATCAGATCCTGTTGAGCTTTTGCTCATGATTGAAACTCAAATTTCTTACAAATGATGAAACCGTTAGAACCTTTGATTTAAATGCAAGTGAACCAAACTACAGACTATCACATTATCAGGAGCAGTGGGGAGTCAAGGCTTAACTGTCAGGTTGTCCACTTGACAGA
>NW_025116888.1:0-1022 GCF_004010195.1 Chiloscyllium plagiosum
ACTGATAGACACACACTGCAGGAACTCCACTGACATACACACTGCAGCAACTGCACGAATAGACACACACTGCAGGAAATGCAGTGAAACACACACACTGCAGTAACTGCACTGATAGACACACACTTCAGGATCTGCACTGATACTCTCACACTGCAGGAAATGCACTGATAGACACACACAGCAGGAACTGCACTGATAGACGCACACTGCAGGAACTGCACTACATACACACTGCAGGAAATGCACTGATAGACACACACTGCAGGAAATGCACTGATAGACACACACTGCAGGAACTGAACTGATAGACACACACTGCTGGAATTGCACTGACATACACACTGCAGTAACTGCACTGATAGACACACACTGCAGGAACTGCACTAATTAACACACACTGCAGGAACTGCACTGATAGACACACACTGCAGGAACTGCACTGATAGACACACACTGCAGGAACTGCACTGATAGACACATACTGCAGGAACTGAACTGATAGACACACACTGCAGGAATTGCACTGACATACACACTGCAGGAACTGCACTGATGGACACACACTGCAGGAACTGCACTGATAGACACACACTGCAGGAACTGCACTGAGAGACACACACTGCAGGAACTGCACTGACATACACACTGCAGTAACTGCACTGATAGACACACATTGCAGGAACGGCACTGATAGACATGCACTGCAGGAACTGACCTGACTGACTCACACTGCAGGAACTCCACTGATAGTCACACACAGCAGGATCTGCACTGATAGACACACACTGCAGGAACTGCACTGATAGACACACACTGCAGGATCTGCACTGATAGACACACACTGCAGGAACTGCACTGATAGACACGCAGTGCAGTAACTGCACAGATCGACACACACTGCAGGAACTGCACTGATAGACACACACAGCAGAAACTGCACTGATAGTCACAAATTGCAGGAACTGCACGGATAGACACACACTGGCGGAACTGCACTGATAGACACACAATGCAGGAAC
>NW_025116889.1:0-1022 GCF_004010195.1 Chiloscyllium plagiosum
CTCAGAGAGAGTGAGAGAGTTCCACAGTGTGTCACAGTCTGTCAGAGAGAGTCACAGTGCGTCGCAGGGAGTGTAAGGGAGTGTCGGAGAGTGTCCAAGATAGTCTGAGAGTGTCACAGCGTGTTTCAGCGAGTGTCAGAGAGGGTCAGAGAGAGTCGAAAAATATCATACTGTGTCACAGTCTATCTAAGAGTGTCACAGTGTGTTTCAGGGTGTGACAGAGAGAGTCAGAGAGTTTCACAGTGTGTATCTGAGAGTATCAGAGAGAGTCAGAGAGTGTTACAGTGTGTAACAGTTTGTCAGAGAGTGTTACAGCGTGCCTCAGAGTGTCAGCGAGTGTCACTGTCTTTCAGAGAGAGTCACAGTGTGTCACATTCTGTTAGAGAGTCACAGTGTGTCAGAGCGTGTCAAAGTGCGTCTCAGAGAGTCAGAGAGTGACAACGAGTTTCACAGTCTGTCTCAGAGAGTGTCACAGTGTGTCTCAGAGAGACAGAGAGTGTCACAGTGTGTCTCAGAGAGTGACAGAGAGAGTCAGAGAGTGGCACAGTCTGTCAGAGAGTGGAAAGTAAGTCTCAAAGAGTCAGAGATTGTCACAGTGGTTCTTAGACAGGTACAGAGAGAGCCAAAAAGTGTCACAGTGTGTCGCAGTCTGTCAGAGAGTGTCACAGAACAGTTCAGAGAGTGCCAGTGAGAGTCAGAAAGTGTCAGAGAATGTTACTGAGAGTCAGAGAGTGTCACAATGTGTTACAGAGAGGGTCAGAGAGAGTCAGAGAGTGTCACAGTGTGTCTCTGAGTGTGTCAGAGAGAGTCAGGGAGTGTCACAGTATGTCCCAGAGAGAGACAGAGAGTATTACAGGGTGTCTCACAGAGTGGCAGAGTATGTCACAGAGTGTTTCATACAGAGTCAAAAAGTGTCACAGTATGTCACACAGTCTGTCAGAGAGTGTGACAGTGCTTCTCAGAGAGTGACAGAGAGAGTCAGAGAGTGACACATTATGTCTCAGAGAGAGTCAGAGAGTGTC
>NW_025116890.1:0-1022 GCF_004010195.1 Chiloscyllium plagiosum
TTTTTGGACTGTGGGAGAAAACCGGAGCACCCGAAGGAAACCCATGCAGACACGGGGAGAATGTGAAAACTGCACACCAGCCTCCACAATTTCCATTGGAAACATTCCTTATATGCACCAACGTCTGCTGGAAAACATTGCCACTTTGGTCCTTTTTAAATCTTTCCCCCTCTCACCCTATCCCAATGCCCTCTAATTCTGGACTCCCCGACCCCAGGGAAATGACTCTGTAGTATTTACCCTATCCATGCCTCTCATGATTTTAAAATCCTCTGTCGGTCATGCTTCAGCCTCAGACGCTCTAGGGAAAACAGCCCCAGCTTATTCAGCCTCGCTCGATCGCTCAAATACTCCAACTCTGACAACATCCTTGTAAAACGCTTCTGAACTAGTTCCAGTTTCAGGACATCACTCCGATGGGTAGTGGTCAGAACTGCACACGCTATTCTAAAAAAGGGCCTATCCAATCGTGCAATGACCTCCCTGAAGTGCAAAAAGTAATCTAAACATCTGCGAACTTACTAACTGGGATGGTATGCTTGTCCAGGGTGCGTGGGGATTGGGAACACCTACACTTGCTCCATGAGGCAATTAAACCATGAGTATTCTCTATCCTCTAATATTGGCAAAATGCTGTGATTTCTCTAAATCTGAAACAGAATGCTGGAGAAACCAAACATGTCTGGCAGCATTTGGAGAGAAACAGATAACATTTTGAATCCAATAAGAACTCTTCAGAACTGATTTCAATCACACCAGACTCAAACATTACAAATGTTTCTCAAGCATTTTCTGAATCTACACCTGTCTACATTCTGTTGTGATGAAATGTGCTTGCCCCTTTCAGAGATTGCATCTTAAACTATTGCACATCATTAAATCCCTGGACACGATCTCATGTTTACATCCCCATAACTTGCTATCACATCGACATTCTACAGAGTGCAGATACACTCCATGAAACACCCTTCAGTCCAAACAGTCATGCCGAATGTAATCCCAAACTGAAATAGTCCCACCTG
>NW_025116891.1:0-1022 GCF_004010195.1 Chiloscyllium plagiosum
CTGACTCTCACTGGGGTACTGTCCCACACACACTGACTCTCACTGGGGTACAGTCCCATACACACACTGACTCTCACTGGGGGACAGTCCCACACACATGCACTGACTCTCACTAGGGTACAGTCCCCCACACACACTGAATCTCACTGGGGTACAGACCCCACACACACTGATTCTCACTGGGGTACAGTCCGACACACACACTGACTCTCACTGGGGTACAGTCCCACACACATGCACTGACTCTCACTAGGGTACAGTCCCCCACACACACTGATTCTCACTGGGGTACAGTCCCACACACATGCACTGACTCTCACTGGTGTACAGTCCCACACACACTGATTCTCACTGGGGTACAGTCCCGCACACACTGACTCTCACTGGGGTACAGTCCCACACGCACACTGACTCACACTGGGGTACAGTCCCACAAACACACACACTGACTCTCACTGGGGTACAGTCCCACAGACACTGACTCTCACTGGGGTACAGTCCCACATGCACACTGACTCTCACTGGGGTACAGTCCCACACACACACATTGACTCTCACTGGTTTACAGATCCCACATACACACTGACTATCACTGGGGTACAGTCCCACACACACTGACTCTCACTGGGGTACAGTCCCACATACACTAACTCTCACTGGGATACAGTCCCACAGACACACTGACTCTCACTGAGGTACAATCCCACACACACACACACACTGACTCTCATTGGGGTACAGTCCCACACACACGGACTCTGGGTACAGTGTCCCACATACACTGACTCTCACTGGGGTAGAGTCCCACATACACTCTCACTGGGGTACAGTCCCACACACACTGTCTCTCACTGGGGTACAGTCACACACATCCACAGATTCTCACTGTGGTGCAGTCCCACATACACATACTCTCTCACTAGGTACAGTCCCACACATGTACTGACTCTCACTGGGGTACAGGTGCCACTCATACACTAACTCTCACTGGGATACAGTCCCACACACACTGACTCTCACTG
>NW_025116892.1:0-1022 GCF_004010195.1 Chiloscyllium plagiosum
GAGTCCTCTGACTCTCTCGATGCAGTCCCAACAACACAGCAAACCGCCACGCCAGAAGAGAGGGCCGCATGGGCCCGCATTCGTGCAATACAATCACTGTTCTTACAGGTTCTTAACCACCCCTTCATCATTTAACTGAAAGCCCACCTGCACTTATTGGCGGTGGTGGTACACGTAATCAAACACACAGGCAAGATGCTGTCAGCCATTCCTGGTATGCAGCGGGAGTCGCTGCAGCTGCCTTAGCTCTGCTGTCAAGGTGCCTCATCTGTCTACCGAAAAATGCAGGGAAGCCGATGGCCAAACATGACTACATTCCAGTTCCTGATGGTCCATTCACCCAACTTCTAATTGACCTTGCCCTCACGCCTCAGAAGGAGGAATAAAAATTTGACCGAGTTATTGTCGACATGTTTTCAAAATGGGTAGACTCATTCCCCATCAAAAAAAAATGACGCCAGAGCAATGATAAAGTGTATCCTGCAGGACGTTATTTCAAGAGTTTTATATCCCAGAGCGCATAGAAACATACGGGGGATGGTGCCAATTTCTCCGCGAAGCTCATTACTGCTGACTGTGACGCACTCGGAATACCCAGGAGATACCACATTCTGTACAACCCCCCGTCATCAAGAATATTGGAGAGAATGAACAGCACCCTCAAAACCACCTTCTTCCAAATCACTCGGGTCACAGGACTGGCTTGGCCAGACGGCCGGCCACTGGTGCTTCACACAGTAAGTGGACAGGGAAACCGAGCGACGGAAATTACACCATTTGAAGTGCGAATGGAACGAACAATGCCCACAGCCACCGGACCCCCAAAAACTAACCAATGACACAGCGCTGCTCTTAACACAAGAAATTCTCTTTGATAACGTTCAAGCCATTAGTAGAAGGATCACTTTAAACCAAGATTTGCTAAAACCTGCGATGTACTTGTGTGCTTCTTATCTTCCTGCTTGTGGAAACGGAATAAAGATTCGTGTACCTTCAATCTTTCACTGTGTATCAAACCTGCA
>NW_025116893.1:0-1022 GCF_004010195.1 Chiloscyllium plagiosum
AGGTCCACGATGTTGTGCCGAGACTTAATCCTATTGTAAAATATGGTAACTTAACCTACGCATCCCTCAACTCACTGCTATTCATGTGAGCTTAAATGTCCCCAAAGACTTCGCTTCCAACACCTTAGGTGGTAGCGCATTGCATGCATTTACAACTCTCTGCGTAAAGAACTTAACTTTGATGTCTCCTTTACACTTTCCTCCTAATATCATCAAACTATGACTTCTCGTATCTGTCAATCCTGCCCTGCGGTAAAGTCTTTGGCTATTGACTCGATCTATTGTTCTCATTATTTTGTACACCTCGATTAGGTCTCCTCTCTTCGTCCGTCTCTCCAGAGAGAAAAGTCTGAGCTTATTAAACTTTATTCATAAGGCAAGCCCTCTCCAAAGCCTCTATCTTTCCTACAGTAGAACGACAAGAACTGGACACAATATTCCAAGTGTGGTCTCACTAGGGACTTGTAGAGCTGCAGCAAAACCTCGCGGCTCTGAAACTCGATACCCATGTTAATGAAAGTCAAAACACCATATGCTTTCTTAACAATCCCATTCACTTGGGTGGCAACTTTGAGGGATCTATGTACTTGCACGTCCAGATCCCTCTGTTCCTACACACTACCAAGAATTCTGTCTTTAATCCTATATTCAGCATTCGAGCTAGACCTTCCAAAATGTATCACTTCGCATTTATCCAGGTTGAACTCCATCTGCCATGTCTCAGCCCAGCTCTGCATCCTGTCTATGTCGCGCTGCAGCCTGCAGTATCTCGCAATACTATTGACAACACCTCCAGCCTTTATGTTTTCTGCAAATTTACTAATCGACTCCGCAACTTCTTCATTCAAGTCATTTATAAAAACTACAAAGATCTGAAGCACAAGAACAGAGCCCTGCGGGACCCCACTCAACACTTACCTCCAGGCCGAATACTTTCCATCTACAACCACGCTCTACCTTCAGTCTGCCATCCAATTCTGAATCCAAACAGCGAAATCTTTCTGTATCCCATACTTGCTGAC
>NW_025116894.1:0-1022 GCF_004010195.1 Chiloscyllium plagiosum
GATTGAACCCTAGTGAGGAGTGCGAGCCCAGCAGAGTGGAGATTGAACCCTAGTGAGGAGTGCGAGCGTAGCACAGAGTTAATTGAACACTAGTGAGGAGTGCGACCCCAGCACAGAGGTGATTGAACACTAGTGAGGAGTGCGAGCCCAGCACAGAGGTGATTGAACCCTAGTGAGGAGTGTAAGCCCTGCATTGAGGAGATTGAACCCGAGTGAGGAGTGTGATCCCTGCATAGAGGAGATTGAAACACTAGTGTGGAGTGCGAGCCCAGCAAGGACGAGATTGAACACTAGCGAGGAGTGCGAGCCCAGCACGGAGGAGTTTGAACCCGAGTGAGGAGTGTGAGCCCAGCACAGAGGTGATTGAACCCGAGTGAGGGGTGCGAGCCCAGCACAGAGGAGACTGAACCCTAGTGAGGAGTGTGAGCCCAGCACAGAGGAGATTGAACCCGAGTGAGGGGTGCGAGCCCAGCACAGAGGAGATTGAAATCTAGTGAGGAGTGTGAGCCCAGCACAGAGGAGATTGTACCCGAGTGAGGAGTCCGAGCCCAGCACGGAGGAGATTTAACCCTATTTGGGAGTGTGACCTCAACACAGAGGAGTGCGAGTCCAAAACGGTGGAGATTGAACCCTAGTGAGGAGTGCGAGCCCAGCACGGACGAGATTGAACCCTAGTGAGGAGTGCAAGCCCAGCACAGAGGTGATTGAACCCTAGTGAGGAGTGTGGGCCCAGCACAGAGGTGATTGAACCCTAGTGAGGAGTGTGAGCCCAGAACAGAGGACAGTGAACCCTAGTGAGGAGTGTGAGCCGAGAACAGACGACATTGAACCCTAGTGATGAGTGCAAGCACAGCACAGAGGAGATTGAACCCTAGTGAGGAGTGCGACCCCAGCACAGAGGAGATTGAACCCTAGTGAGGACTGTGAGCCCAGCACGGAGGAGATTGTAGAGTGTGGAGTCCGAGCCCAGCACAGACGAGATTTAACACTATTTGGGAGTGTGACCTCAACACAGAGGATAT
>NW_025116895.1:0-1022 GCF_004010195.1 Chiloscyllium plagiosum
CGTCCTTCCATGTTTCAGGAAAAGTTACCCCAGCCTTTTCAACCTCCCCCGATAGCTCAAATCTTCCACCCTGGCAATATCCTTATGAATCTCTTTTGAAACCTTTAAATATCAAAACATTCTTCACATAGGAAGGGGACCAGAATGGCACACAACATTCCAAAACTGATCTAACCAACTGACGACCCAATTCCTATACTGAATACTCTCACCAATACAGAAATCACACCAAACGCATTCTTCACCATCCTATTTACAAGCGACTCTAATTTCAAGGAACAATGAACCTGCACTCCAAGGTCTCTTTGCTGATCAACACTTTCTAAGAACTTAAGATTTAGTGTATATGTCCTGCTTTGATTTACTTTTCCAAAATGCAGCAACTGGCATTTATATAAATCGAAAGCTACATCAGCCACTCATCAGCCCATTGGCCCAACTGATTCAGATCCCCTTGTAATCTGAGGTAACCTTCTTCGCTGACCGCTACACTTCCAATTTTAGTGTCATCGGCAAAGTTACTAACTGTGACTCCGATGTTATCATCCAAATCATTTATATAAATGACGAAAAATAGAGGATCCTTGAGACGATCCTTGATCCATAACTGATCCTTGTGGCACGCCACGAGTCACAGGCTTCCAATCTGAAAAGCAACACTCCATCACCACCACTGTCTGACATCTACCGTCGAGCAGTTCTTTATCCAAATGGCTAGTTTTCCTTCTATTTCTTTAGGTCTAACCTTGATAGCCAGTATCCCATTGCTAACCCGGTCGAACGATTTACTGAAGTCCAAAACGATCATGTCCGCCACACTGCACTCATCAATCCTCTTTGTTCCTTATTTAAAAAAATCAAGTTCCTGAGACATGATTTCCCACGCACAAAGCCATATGGACCATTCTTTATACGTCTTTTCCATTCCAAATACTTGTAAATCTTGTCCCTCAGTATTCCCTGCAACAACCTACCAGCGACGTCAGATGTATCGTTCCCTGGCTTGTCCATACCACCTTTCT
>NW_025116896.1:0-1022 GCF_004010195.1 Chiloscyllium plagiosum
TTCAGTGAGTTGGTGATTTTTGCCATCTTTGGGCGCTTAATATTTGAGTTCCCTGATCTTAGACTGACATATTTTGTGCTTCCATATTAAAGTTGTGTTCACTTTCCTCTATTCCCTTCTTATTACTGTATTCGTCGACGTTCATGTTTCTTGACTACTGATACTGTGTCTGCTTCCAACACTTCTTTTGGCAACCCATTCCACACATTCACCACGTTTTAAGTAAAAATAAATGCTTCGCACATCACTTTTAAACTCCCCCACCCCACGATCCTTGAACCTGTGTCCCCCGGAATTTGCCCTTACACCATGGGTAAAAACCTCGTAAGTTCCACTCTACCCATGATACTGAGAATATTGTAAAAACTTATTCTGTAGTTCCACAACATCCTGCAATCCGTGAAAGCAGACCGGTTCTATCCAACCCTACTTCATAGTTAAAATCCCCAAAACAGGCAATCTTAACATTCTGGTCAATCTTTCACGTATGCTGTCCAAAGCATTCATACCCATCTGACACTGTGGCGACCAAAGTGCACGTAATATTCAAACAGTGGCCTCCCTAAAAGTCCATAAAACTGCAGCATAACTTGGTCATTCTTTTATTCAATGCCACTCCCAATGAAGGCAAGTGTGCCATGGTCTTTTACCAACCTGTGATACCACCTTTTGTGATCCGTGGAACTGCGCACATCGATCACTCTGGAGATCTATATTCCTGATGTTCTGCCATTCCATGTGTAACATCTACCTAAAACTTGAACTTCCAAAATGCAGCACTTCGTCTTTTGTTCCAGTAAGCCATGACTGAATTTGGCAAAGGCTTTGCTGAAGTTCATGTCGACAAAAAGAATTGTTTTTGCCTCTTCAATCAAATTTGTGACCTACTCAACAGTCTGTATGTATTCTTGAAGTATGACTTGCCTTGTTCAAAACCATGCCCTGTTTCGCTTCTATATGCATAAGAACATGTCCTTCAGAATGATTGCCATTAATTTTCCTATCACCGAAACTTTCGCCTG
>NW_025116897.1:0-1022 GCF_004010195.1 Chiloscyllium plagiosum
CCCGTAGAAACGAAGGAGGGGAGAGGGTCGCGGATTCCTCTTGCAATCAGACGGTTTTCCGGGCGGCAGGCTCAGGACCGTCGCCTCCGTAAACCAGCCGTAATTTCAGCGCTGGTGATCTGAACGTTTCACGGTTACCCGGCAAGCGGCGCCATAATGCGGTTTAACCGTTAACCGATCGACCGTAAACCAGCTGTAATTTCAGCGCTGGTGATCTGAACGTTTCACGGTTACCCGGCAAGGGGCGCCATAATGCGGTTTAACCGTTAACCGATCGTCCGTAAACCAGCCGTAATTTCAGCGCTGGTGATCTGAACGTTTCACGGTTACCCGGCAAGGGGTGTCATAATGCGGTTTAACTGTTAACCGATCGACCGTAAACCAGCTGTAATTTCAGCGCTGGTGATCTGAACGTTTCACGGTTACCCGGCAAGGGGCGCCATAATGTGGTTTAACCGTTAACCGATCGACCGTAAACCAGCTGTAATTTCAGCGCTGGTGATCTGAACGTTTCACAGTTACCCAGCAAGAGGCGCCATAATGTGGTTTAACCATTAACCAACCGACCGTAAACCAGCCGTAATTTCAGTGCTGGTGATCTGAACGCCTCACGATTACCTGGCAAGGGGCGCCATCATGCGGTTTCACCGTTAACCGATCGACCGTAAACCAGCCGTAATTTTAGCGCTGGTGATCTGAACGCCTCACGGTTACCCGGCAAGGGGCACCATAATGTGGTTTCACCGTTAACCGATCGACTGTAAACTAGCCGTAATTACAGCGCTGGTGATCTGAATGTTTCCCGGTTACCCAGCAAGAGGCGCCATAATGTGGTTTCACCGTTAACCGATCGACCGTAAACCAGCCATAATTTCAGCGCTGGTGATCTGAACGTTTCACGGTTACCCGGCAAGGGGCGCCATAATGTGGTTTCACCGTTACCCGATCGACCGTAAACCAGCCGTAATTTCAGCGCTGGTGATCTGAACGTTTCCCGGCAAGGGGCGCCATAACGAGGTTTC
>NW_025116898.1:0-1022 GCF_004010195.1 Chiloscyllium plagiosum
AGCAACAGGAATAAAGAGTACTAGGATAATGGGAAGATTCGTGATAGTATAGATGAAGAGAGATCATAGCAGATAGGATCCATGTACATAGATCCCTGAAAGTTGCCAACTCAGATTGAAAGGCTTGTTAAGACGACAAACAGTGTGTTAGCTTTTATTGGTAGATTGATTGAGTTTCGGAGCCATGAGATCATGCTGCACAAACCTCTGGTACGGCTGCACTTGGAACTTTGCAAACAGTTCTGGTCACTGCATTATCGGAAGGATGTGGAAGCTTCGGAAAGCGTTCAGAGGAGATTTACTAGGATGTTGCCTGGTATGGAGGGAAGGTCTTATGAGGAAAGGCTGAGGGACTTGAGGCTGTTTTCGTTAGAGAGAAGGTTGGGAGGTGACTTCATTGAAACATATGAAATAATCAGATGTTTAGATAGGGTGGACAGTGAGAGCCTTTTTCCTTGGATGGTGATGGCTAGGACAAGGGGACATAGCTTTAAATTGAGGGGTGATAGGCAGATGTCAGAGGTAGTTTCTGCACTCAGAGTAGTAAGAGCATGGAATGCCCTGCCTGCAACAGTATTAAACCTGACAACTTTAAGGGCATTTAAATGTTCATTGGATAGACATATGGATGAGAATGGAATCATGAACGTTAGATGGGCTTCAGATTGGTTTCATAGGTTGGCGCAACATTGAGGGCCGAAGTGCCTATACTGCGCTGTAATGTTCTACATTCTATCTATTTCCAAAAGAAGTATAATGCCATTATGTGTTGTGTAGTACACTGCTGTTGCACAAGATGTACCTTTGTTGCATTGTTAATTCGGTAAGACTATAAAAGAAAATGTTCAAGTAAAACCAAGAACTGCAGTTGCGAGTTCTACAATAAAAACAGAAATTGCTGGAGAAACTCAGCAGGTCCAGCAGCATCTGTGGAAAGAAAGCAGAGGCAACAGTTCAGGTTCAGTCAGTCATTCTCCCATGTCCTTACCCCAATCCCTACACACCAGGCCTTGTTATCACAT
>NW_025116899.1:0-1022 GCF_004010195.1 Chiloscyllium plagiosum
CAGCCTCTTTCATTGAATGAACGTATGCAGTTTTGTTCACTACGTAATGTTTGTTCCATTGAAACAAGGAATAAGGATTGATTCATTGAATGGGTCAAGCTTAACGCTTTTTTCAATGAGAAAAGCTCTACTCATTGAATTTAATCGGGGTCTGCATCTTTGAATAAATGAGTGCAGTTTGCTCCATTGAATCAAAGCAGACTGCATGCACAGAATCATTGAATCAAAGTACAATCATTGATTCAGTGAATCAATCCTTATTCCTTGTTTCAATCGAACAAGTTAATTCACTTATTTCGTGATTTCTCCTACAGTCTATCAAACAGACTGCACATGATAATTCAATGAGTAGAGGTACTTTCATTCGTTCAATGCCACAAGCTTAACACATTGATTCCATCAAACAAATTGCACATATTTAGTTCATGAAGCAAACTCATCAACCAAACTGCCCGTCTTAATTCACTGAGTAGAGCTTCTCTCATTCATTCATTGTGTCAACCTCACTGTTTTCGTTTAATCAACCAAACTGCATTCATTGAATCAGTGAATCAAACTACAATCATTGATGCAATGAATCAAACCTTATTCCTTTTTCAATGGAACAAACCTATCTCCCTTCTTTACTGAACCAAACTGCCTACGTTCATTCAATGAAAGAGGCTGCACTTGTTAATTCGTTGAGCAGAGCTACTCTCATTCGTTCAATGCCAGAAGCTGAACGCATTGATACCACCAAACAAATTGCACACATTTAGTTCATGAAGCAAACTGCAATTGTCAATTCAATGAATACAGTTACTCATTCATTCAATGTCACAAGCTTAGCACGTTGTTTCAATCAGACTGCACATATTCACTCCGTGAACCAAACTGCACGTGTTAATTCAATGAGTAGAGCTTCTCTCCTTCATTCAATGTGTCAAGCATAATGTTTTCATTCGATGAAAAAAGTTGCATTCGTTTAATCATTGAATCAAACTACAATCGTTGAATCAATGAATCAAACATTTTTCCTTGTT
>NW_025116900.1:0-1022 GCF_004010195.1 Chiloscyllium plagiosum
CTCCCCCCACGCTGGAATTGCCTGCCAATGATTGGCTCCTTGAGGATGAAGATTCAATCCAATATGGTGGCAGCGTTGTGAGCCACAGATCGCTCGCTCTCGCCCCCTACAGCACTGTAACCAACCAACCCCTGCCTTTGGGATCGTCCTGTGCAGTAAACTGCCTTTGTCAAACTACAGGCCGGTGCTCAATGGGAGCCTGAGAGATGGAGGTCTCTTGGGGAGTGGTTAGGGGTCCGGTCATGTCCAACAGGAAGGCACTGCCTGGGAAGATGAAAGCGGATGCTGATGCAAACAGCCGCCCATTGACCGACATGGGACCACTGAGGGAAAGTGGGCATCGTGGGGCTCTAGTGGCCGTTCCTGTCAGTGCACTCGATGGGCTGAACGGCCTTCTCTGTGCTGCAAAAGTCTATCCCCTGAGAATGGCTCAGCCTGAGCTGAGAGATAACGACTGGAAATGGGTGGATTGATGTGACCTGTCTGAGTTCGGACAGCGTTTGAACATGGCCCAGGGGGTGGGAGAGGGGTCTGGGGGTCACAGTGGACCCCTCCCGGTGAGAGTGAACTCCGTGAGCCACAGCCACACTGTGGGAGAGCAGGTGGATGAGGAGAGGAATGTTTCAGGATAATGTGACTGAATGAAATCTGTTTAATGATGAGGACAAAAAAACCAGCCTGCTATTTAAAACCAGTTTCTCTGACAGTCTCTCCCTCAGGTTACTGCCAGTCTGTCTGCTTTCTCATACCCTGGCTTGATCAGCTCAGGGAGACAGCCTCCCTCCAGCTCCCACCTTCACAGCGTCTGCTTAAGGAGCCACCCATTCTCACCCAGGGACAGCTGCCACCCATTCCTCACTCAGCCCGCAAGGGGCTCCCAGTGCAGGAGATAGGAGAGCCGGGCTCCGTGTCAGAGAGAGGGAGAGAGAGAGAGTCTGTGTGTGTGTCTGCGTGTGTGTCAGTGTGTGTGTGTATGTCAGCGTGTGTGTGCGTGTGTGTCAGCATGTGTGTCAGCGTGTGCA
>NW_025116901.1:0-1022 GCF_004010195.1 Chiloscyllium plagiosum
GGAAATAGACCCTTCAGTCCAGCTCATCTGCACCGACCAGACATTCCAATTTGATGTAGTACCATTTGCCAACATTAAACACATAACCATCTAAACCCTTCTTATTCATACACCCATCCATTGTCTCTTAATTGTTGTAGGTGTACCAGCCTCCACCACTTTCGGTGCCGGCTCATTCTATACGCGCACTATCATCTTTGGAAAATAGTTACCCTTCAGGTATCTTTTTAATCTTTCCCCTCTCACCTTAAATCACTACCCAATGTTTTGGACTCCTCCGGCATTGGAAAATAACCCTGACTGTTTCCCGTATCCATGCCCCTTATGGCCTGTACAAAGTCAGAGCACGTCAGGTCTGAGAGCGAGAGATGTTTATATTGAACCATATAAGACTGTGACGAGAACTTATGGGGGTGGGGTGGGGGGGTGGGGGGAGGTAGCTAATGGATGAGAGAATAAAACTAAAGGTTCAGTTTTAGGCAACAACATACTCATTTTAACACAGGTATTATAAAGACATGAATTTAGGGGGGGGGGGGGGGGGGAGGTAGCTAATGGATGAGAGAATAAAACTAAAGGTTCAGTTTTAGGCAACAACATACTCATTTTAACACAGGTATTATAAAGACATGAATTTATTGTACAAATATTATGCAGACACATGTAAACATAACTTCAAGTTATAAATTACAAATCATTCCAAAACGGAGCAGATAACAGGGATGGAGTCATGCAATCAGAGGAATGTTCAACCAGACCTTACCTAGTCCAGGTAGGTGTTCGGGTCACATTATTGCATGTTTCAGATCAGAGAGGGAGAATATGCAACGTGTCATAGAAACAAACGGCCATTGCTCCGTCTCTAATTGTACTTCTCTACATGAACATATGAGAGCTAAAAACCAATCAGCCATCTTTACCACTCAAGGAGGGTTCCTGTTGAGGATTCATTGGAATCTCTCCACTGCCTGTAGCAAAGGGAATTCAGTCGAGTGCAACTGTTACAGGAAGAAACCCCAGTG
>NW_025116902.1:0-1022 GCF_004010195.1 Chiloscyllium plagiosum
GTATTGGACGTCCCGTGGTTCCTCCGTATCAGCGTGCTGGACTCACTGGACTCCTTAAATTCCTTTGTAATTGGTGGCAAACAGGAGGATTGAGGGACTCTGCACGATACGCAGCAACATGAGGTGGAGAAGTCAACATTTCAGGTAAAACCGTTCTTCAGGACTTCGGGTGGTTTAGGAGCACCTCCAGTTAAAGAGGGAAGGAGTGGTTCAGGTGGTGAAAACAGTAGAATGATGAGGTAGGAATAGGTGAACAGACGTCGTGGGTTCAACTTGATCGGTTGATGGGAGGGGTGAATCTGGTAGGTATCTGGGAGACAGTGTGGTTCGGTGGAATAGAAGTCAGGACGTGAGACTGGAAAGGAAGTTGGGGCATGGTTGACAAGAGTTTTTGAAATTGGATAACTTATTGTTGAGTCCTCCAGATTGTAGACTGCCAAGGTGGAATGTAAGCTTTGCGAACATTGAACATTGCAGTACAGTTCAAGTCCTTCGGCCCTCAATATTGCTCCGATTTGTGAGACCAATTTGAAGCCCTTCAAACCCACACTATTCCCTTTTCACTCGTATGTCTATCCAGTGATCATTTTGACTAGTTTACCACAGTGGTGGGCAGCGTATTACACGCCCATTAGACTGTCTCAATAAAGAAACTACACCTGGCATCTGTCCTACATCTACCATCCCTAAATTTAAAGCTATGCCCATCGTGCGAGCTATCACTATCCAAGGAAAACACTATCAATTCTCCCCCATCTAACCCTCCGATTATCTTGTATGTCTCAATTAGTTTCCCTCTCAACCTCTTCTCTCTGACGAAAACAGCCACAATCATCTGCGTTTTTACTATTAAGAACTTCTTTCGGTTACAAGCAACATCCTCGTAAATCAATCTCTTCTGAAACCACCCCAAAGCTTTCGCATCCTTCCGATATTGCAGTGACCAGGTCTGTACACAACACCCAGAGTTTTGTAAAGCTCAGCATGAACTAGTCGTTCCAAAACACAATCACTCTGTCAAT
>NW_025116903.1:0-1022 GCF_004010195.1 Chiloscyllium plagiosum
GATATAACCCGCACCCCTCACTGTAGCACCCTGAAATATCCCACAGCCCTCAATGTAACCCTCTGATATAACCCACACCCCTCACTGTAACCCTCTGATATAACCCACACCCCTCATTGAAAAACCCTAATATAACCTGCACTCCTTAATGTCACAGCCTGATGTACTTCGCATCTTTCACTGTAACACTCTGACATATTCTACACCCTTTATTGTTACACCCCAATATACCCTGCATCCCTCACTGTAACACTCTGATATAACCTGCACCCCTCATTGTAAGACACTAATATAACCTGCACACCTTAATGTCACACCCTGATATACCCCGCATCCCTCACTGCAACACCCTGAGATACCCCACATCTCTCACTACGACAAGCTGATTTGCACCACATCCTCACTGAAATACTGGTATTGCCCCCACTCCTCATTGTCATATCTTGGTACACTCCACAAGTCTCACTTTAACACTTTGATAAACCCTACATCTTTTGCTGTGATATTTAGATACATCCCATACTGTCACAATGACATTCTCTGATATACTTCACACTCCTGACTCTAACATTCTATTCCCACATCACTCAATGTAACACTCTGTTATATCCCATACCCTGCAATGGAGCACTTCAATATGCCCCCACCATAACCATAAAACTGATATTACTGACATTCTTACAGTAACACGCTCACTGTAATGTCCTGTTATGCCCTCTATTCTTAATCGTAACACATTTATGTCTCCCACAGCTGTAAGTGTAACACTGTGATATACCCAACACCCCTCACCTTTTTTGTTGTGCTGCCATAGTCTTACCAGACCGTAGGTGCTGCTCTCTCATTACAGAGAGGCAACTGGTGGTGATTTAACCTGAGGCCACCAGACCTCCCTCAGGCAAGGGAAGAGGTTGAGAAGGAGAGTCCATCATGATAACCTCAAACTGGTGATGGGAATTAAATCCACGCTATTGGCGTCACGCTACTCTGCAAATCAACCATCCAGCCAACTGTGCTAAACT
>NW_025116904.1:0-1022 GCF_004010195.1 Chiloscyllium plagiosum
ATAATGAGGTGACCAGAACTGGGCACAATATTCCAAGTGGGGTCTAACCAGGGCTGTGTAGAGCTGCAGCAGAACCTCACTGTGATCTGACTGAGGGTTTCTCTGGGGACCCTCAGGATAAAAGCTGAGCTGGGGTTTCCCGTCATGGGGAGAGTCTAGCACCAGAGGGCACAGCCCCAGGGTAAAGGGGCATCAGGGCTCTCTACGCGGGAGTCCTCCCCCTTTCTCTCGGGGATCTGGGGTGCAGGGTGCTGCACGCAGCAGTCCCCTGTGGTGGTTCATGGACTCCCAGCCCAACTGCTCGTTCTGTGGGTGCTGTGGAGTCCATGGACCACGTGTATATTGGGTGTGGGCGTTTGCACTCCCGTTTTGATTTTCCGAAAAACCTCCTCCTCTGCTTTTGGTTGCACTTCAGTCCCATGCTCCTGATCTTCGGAGGAGGGAGGGCAGGTCTGAAGACCTCCTCGTGGGTCTGCTCCTGGGCCTGGCCAAACTGGCCATCAACAGGTCCAGGCAGCGGGCCTTGGAGGGGGCTCGTTAGGGCCGACTGCCTGCCCCTCTTCCGCGGTTACGTTAGAGCCCGGGTGTCCTTGGAGAAGGAGCACGTGGTGTCGACCAACGCCCTGGAGTTGTTCAGGGAGAGGTGGGCGCCGCAGGGAGTGGAGTGCATCATTTCTCCCTCCAATTCTATTTTGATTTAGTCCCCTACCCTCCCCCTCACTGTTTTTGATCACACAGCACTTCCCTTTGATGTGAAGGGCAGTGTTTGTCACTGGCCACCCGGGTGTTTTCCTGGTGGTGGAATTTGAATAAAGATTTACACACTTGTTGTTTCTCACTGTGTCTCACACCTGCACACACACACAATATAGGTGCTGGGTGGGGGGTGGGGGGGGAGCGGAAATGAGCACTACTGCTGTCAGGCGATAGTGTGGGGGAAGGGAAAAACAAAGGGAAAAAAGAGATAGAGTCATAGAGAAGTACAGCATGGAAACAGACCCTTCGGCCCAGCGCGGCCATGC
>NW_025116905.1:0-1022 GCF_004010195.1 Chiloscyllium plagiosum
TGATGAAGCAGAGTCCCCAAGAAGAAAAGAAGACAGGAATACGGAGAACAACCGAAAGCTTCCTGATTTTGAGATAAGAAGTTTTGTTTTGTAAATCTTAATTAGGAGTCTTACCGGACTAGTATTGTGGAGGGGGAAGGTAAAAGACAGGTTAGAGGAAGAAGTTGTAAACAGTCATTCGTTTATACTTTAAAAAATAAAGTTTTTAATTTTTAATTTAAATAGATTTGGACTCGAGAATTATGACAGATTACTGCATGGGATAAATCTTTTCTCTGTTGCTGGTTTTAATTAAGCAGGAAGATTTATCCTGTGTTGGAACACTACAAACCCATAGCTATGCGATTTACTCTTTACGGTACTGTGGAACAGCTGAACCAGCCACTCAGTTCAAGATCTGCATAAAATGCTGCCCAAACCAGGGCTGCAAAAATCTGTGAGAGAAGTAAAGATAGCTCCCTTTCTCTGCCTGTTTTCTGTATTGCTACATCTCATTTCTATTCAGGTACATGATCATCCCCTATTTTAAGTGTATTCAATCTCAATTAAATTCTCCCTAAGAGTGATGCACAGCTCCAGAGGCAACTCTGGTGTTCACTTTCTTGATTCTGACCTACAGATGTAAGGGGCTTATAAATTCCATATCAGTCGTAGTTAATAGAGAAGGAATGGGTTTTGTGGCGCAGGAAAGAAATGGCGATGTCTAAGTTAGAGAAAAGGTGCTTTATGATCATCCAGGAGAGTGCTGTTGAAGCAGTATTTGGGTACTGTGGATAGACTTCCTCCCAAGTTTCACCAGACTAATCCCTGGGATGATGGAACCATGAGCAGTAAGTGAAGCTCAGTATGAGAATAAGAGGTGATTGCATTGAACATTAAGGGGGATGGACAATCACTCATGATGTTCTAAACAGACACTGATATGATGATAAGTTCCATGGGTTTTTTCCCACTCAGATTACATGATTCTCGATAGTTTAAGAGCCTCGAAGAACTTTCCACCTAACCACCCCGACTCCCTA
>NW_025116906.1:0-1022 GCF_004010195.1 Chiloscyllium plagiosum
ATCAAGATAAGGCAACACAGACACGGGTAAGGGATTTCAGTAGCAATTGAGCTGGGGTGAGGTGGAGAAATGCAACTTTGAAGAGATTGGGATCGTGTGGTTGTCTGATCAGGTCACCTTGGGGTCAGATGTAACAGCAATATTGTGAAGAGTGTCATTCTGCCTCAGAGAGTTCCCAGTGGGAGGGAGGGGCTCAGCAGAAAGGTAAAGGTAAGGCAATGGGTTTAACCGTGACAAGAAAATTGCAGCTAATCAAGTAGTGGGAATGTGATAAGCAGTTTGGTAACTGAGTAACAGTGGAACAATGGAGAGGGATGATGGTGAGGGAGAGCTAGGCATCGTCAGTGTACATGTGAAACCCAACATGGTGCTTTTGCACAATGTCACCTCCTGGCAGTATGTAGGTGTGATACAGGAGGGGCCAAGGATAGATCCACGAGGGACACCAAATGCAAGTAATACAGAAAGGAAAGGGAGAGTGGAGATGGAACAGGATTTTCCAACAACGGTGAGGACAAATATTAGTTTTTCACAGAATGGGAGAGAAGGACATAACCAAAAAAAGACCAACAGACAGAACAAAGAATAATACCTATGAATTGGCGAAGGGGAGTGATGAGACGGCAGTGGAGGAAAGAGAGTTGGAAAGTGAGTTTAGCGAGATTAGGGTAAAGGGTCAAGGTGAGCTCTGATAAGGCTTGACAAGAGACTGGAGAAAGATGTAGGTTTAGGACAAAAACCAGGAAAACCACGTGAGGCAGTTTGGCTCGGTGGGCTAGTGGGAGGGAGAGAAGCAGGTCGGATTATCTCAGTCTCAATGACAGAGAAACTCCATGTGCTCCTCACTCATGTTGTGGAGGGGAGGATGGAGGAGACAGGATGATGGATAGTATTTTACAAAGAAACAAAGCCAGGGTTAGTGATATTTAAAATGAGTGAACAAACCTGATGTATTTAGCTTTTATCCAGAATATTAAAACAAACGACTGAAGTCCTGGTTCGAATCCTGTCTTGGCAGATGG
>NW_025116907.1:0-1022 GCF_004010195.1 Chiloscyllium plagiosum
TTGAAGGGTGTTTTTCGAAATGGAGAAAGGTGAGCAGTGGTGTTCCACAGGGGTTAGTGTTGGAGCCATTGTTGCTTGTGATGTACGTAAATGATCTGGAAGAGTGCACCATTGGTATGATCAGCAAGTTTGTAGATGTCAGAAAAGTTTTCTGGAGTAGCAGAAAGCATCAGGGACTGTCAATGAATACAGGAGGATATAGATAGACTGGAGAGTTGGGCAGAAAAGTGGCAGATGGATTTCAATGCAGACAAATGTGAGGTGATACATTTAGGCAAAATTAATTCGAGACGAATTATACAATGAATTGAAGAACCTTGGGAAACGTGGATGGGCAGAGAGATGTGAGAGTGCAGGTCCAATCTACCCTGTAAGTTGCTGGACAGGTGAATAGAGAGGTCACGAAAGCATACGGTATGCTTCCCTTCACTGGATGGAGTATTGCGTATAACAGCTGGCAAATCATGTTAAAATTGTACAAGTCATTGGTTTGGCCGCTTTCAGAATACTGTGCACAGTTCTGGTCGACACATTCCCAAAGGGCGTGGACGCTTTTGAGAAAGCACAGAGAATGTTGACGAAGATGTTGTCTGGTACGGAATGTACTAGCTATGAAGAGATGTTGAGTAGGTTAGGTTTGTTTTCCTTAGGAAAATAGGAGATTGAGGGGGTACCTTACTGAGTTTTAAAAAGTCATGAAGGATATCGACAGGTGAATAGGGACAAACTTTTTCCCATGATGAAGGATTCAATAAGGAGAGGACACGGTTTCAAGGTCAGAGGTGGAAAGTTTAAGGGGGATACAAACAGCAAGTACTTCACAAAGGGGGTCATGGTCATGTGGAACGCGTTGCCAGCAGAGGTGGTAGAGGCAGGCTCGGTAGATTCATTTTAGATCCATCTGGACAGATGCATGAGTAGGTGGGGAGCAAAGGGATACATATGCTTAGTATTTAGGGTACAGATAGTAAATTTGGAAATGGCTCAGACTTGGTGGGCAAAAAGGCCTGTACGTGGGTTGT
>NW_025116908.1:0-1022 GCF_004010195.1 Chiloscyllium plagiosum
GTCAGGTGGATTGGCCTTGAGGAAATGTGGGGTTACAGGGATAGAGTAGAGGGTGAGGCTGAATAGGATGTTCTTTGAAGAGTCAGTGTAGACTGGTTGGGCTGAATGGCCTGTTACCACACTGTGGGGATTCTATGATGTGACCCCAAGCCCACATAATCTAATTGACTCCTCAGGCATGGGTAATAAATGTAGGTCCAGCCATTGAGACTTACATCCCATGAGTCAATTTAAAAAACGATTAAATGAATCGGGGTGCTCTTTGCTGTGAATTCCGATCACATTCCTAAAAGATTGAGTCTTGGCCAACTCCCTGTATATGCAATGGCTACCACAGCTGGAGAACTGAGGACATTTGCCTCATCTCCTGCCACATTCATCCCTGGCACTCAGTGGGACATGGCATTGACAGCTTGCCATTAGAAATCCTATCCAAATCAGGGGCAGGACGAGGCCATTCAGCCCCTCGAGCCTGTTCTGCCATTCAGTAAGATTGTGGCCAATCTGATTATAACGTTAAATCAACATTACTGCCTGTCGTTGATAACATTTTACCTTCACCCCTCTCCCAACCCCCCCACCGCCCCGCCCGCTGAACAGGAGTCTGTCTGTCATTGCCTTAAGAAAATTCAAGGATTCTGCTTCTACCAACTTGTTTAGGAAGAGAATTCCAGAACTCACTATGCTCTGAAAGAGAAAAAGGCTTGATATCATCTCGATTTTAAATGGATGACTCCTGAATTTTAAACAGAGACCCCTCGACCCATAAGACGAAACACCTTCTCCACACGCACCCTCACGATTATATACGTTTTAATCAAGTCACCTCTTGCTCTTCTAGGCTCCGGCCTGCCCAGCCTTTCCTTATGAGTCAACCCAATTATTTCAGGTATTAATCTGAAACTGCAAAATCTGCCAAACATATGGTGCTGGGCACAGACTCTGACGCTGCATGGTATGCAGGATTTAACTGTGTCCTCTTTGTTATCTTTCAGGAATGCTTATTGAGGGAGATAGAAGCA
>NW_025116909.1:0-1022 GCF_004010195.1 Chiloscyllium plagiosum
ATAGTGTGGGATAGGCTGGATTAATCCAGGGTTTAGCGTCTGGAACACAGTGCCTGAGAGCTTGGGGTAAACCCAGTCAATCCAGGGGTTAGTGTCTGGAACACAGTGTCTGAGAGTGTGGGATAGACCGGAATAATCCAGGGGTTAGGGTGTGGAACACAGTGCCTGCGCGGGTGGGATAGGCCAGGTCAATCCAGGTGTCAGGGTCTGGAACACAGTGCCTGAGAGTATGGGATAGGTGTGAATAATCCAGGGGTTAGGGTCTGGAACACAGTGCCTGAGAGTGTGCTGGTGTCAGAATTAATTCAGGTGTTAGGGTCTGGAACACAGTGCCTTAGAGATTGGGATGGGCCGGATTAATCCAGGGGTTAGTGTCTGGAAAACAGTGCCTGAGAATATGGGATAGGCTGGATTCATCCAGGTATTATGTCTGGAACACAGTGCCCGAGAGTGTGGGGAGGCTGGATTAATCCAGGGGTTAGGGTCTGGAACACAGTGCCTTCGAGTGTGGGAAAAGGTGTGAATTATCCAGGGGTTAGGGTCTGGAACACAGTGTCTGAGAGTGTGAAATAGGCTGGTCAATCCAGGGGTTAGTGTCTGGAACGCAGTTCCTGAGAGTGCGGGATATGGCAGATTAATACAGGGGTTTTGGTCTGGAATACAGTTTCTGAGAGTGTGGGATGGGCCAGATTAATGCAAGGTTTAGGGTCTGAAAGAGAGTGCCTGAGAGTCAGGGACAGGCCAGATTAATCCAGGGGTTATGGCCTGGAACACAGTGCCTGAGAGAGTGGGATAGGCTAGATTAATCCAGGGGTTAGGGTCTGGAACACAGTGCCTGAGTTCGTGGGGTAGGCCGGATTAATCCAGGGGTTAGTATCTGGAACACAGTGTTTGAGAATGTGGGGTTGGCCGGGTCAATCCAGGGGTTAGTGTCTGGAACACAGTGTCTGAGAGTGTGGGATTGGCCGGGTCAATCCAGGGTTTAGTGATTCGAAGACAGTGCCTGATAGTCTGGGATAGGC
>NW_025116910.1:0-1022 GCF_004010195.1 Chiloscyllium plagiosum
AGGGACTGAACCTCAGTCCGTGACAGGGATTGAATCTCAGTCAGTGACAGGGATTGACCCTCAGTCAGTGACAGGGAATGAATCTCAGTCAGTGACAGCGATTGAGCTTCAGTCAGTAACAGGGATTGAATATCAGTCAGTGACAGGGATTGATCCTCAGTCAGTGACAGGGATTGACCCTCAGTCAGTGACAGGGATTGAGCATCAGTCAGTGACAGGGATTGAATCACAGTCAGTGACAGGGATTGAGACAGGGATTGAATCTCAGTCAGTGACAGGGATGAATCTCAGTCAGTGACACGGATTAACCCTCAGCCAGTGAGAGGGATTGAATCTCAGTCAGTGACAGGGATTGACCCTCAGCCAGTGACAGGGATTGAATCTCACTCAGTGACAGGGATTGAGTCTCAGTCAGTGACAGGGATTGAACCATAGTTAGTGACAGGGATTGAACCTCAGTCAGTGATAGGGATTGAATCTCAGTCAGTGACAGGGATTGATCCTCAGTCAGTGACAGGGATTGAACCTCAATCAGTGACAGGGATTGAACCTCAGTCAGTGACAGAGTTTGAGCATCAGACATTGAAAGGGATTGAGTCACAGTCAGTGACAGGGAGTGACCCTCAGTCAGTGATAGGGATTGACCCTAAATCAGTGAAAGGGATTGAAACTTACTGAGTGACAGGGATTGAATCTCAGTCAGTGACAGGGATGGAATCTCAGTCAGTGACAGGGATTGAATCTCAGTCAGTGACAGGGATTGATCCTTAGTTAGTGACAGGGATTGAGCATCAATCATTGATAGGGATTGACCCTCAGTCAGTGACAGGGATTGACCCTGAGTCAGTGACAGGGATTGACCCTCAGTCAGCGAATGGGATTGAGCCTGTCAGTGACAGGGATTGAATCTCAGTCACTGACAGGGATTGACCCTCAGTCAGTGACAGGGATTGAATCTCAGTCAGTGACAGGGATTGAGCATCAGTCAATGACAGGGATTCAAACTAAGTCAATGACAGTTA
>NW_025116911.1:0-1022 GCF_004010195.1 Chiloscyllium plagiosum
GAATAAAGTATATTTTTGAAATAAAAAAAAAGGTGGATGTAACATATCTGGAATTTCAGAAAGCATTTGATAAGGTTTTTCAAATTAGGCAACTTAATAAAAAAAAGTCCATGGTGTTGGAGGCCGTTTATTAGCATGGACAGACAAGTGGCTAACTAATAGAAGGCAGGGAGTTGATATAGGAAGTGTATTTTCAGGATGGCAACGTGTAACTGACTGAATGCCAAAGGTATTTGTGCTGAGGTCACAATTATTCACAAGAATTATTAATGATATGCATGAAGAAAGTAAATGTATTATAGCCATAGGCAGATTTTTAATTATTAAGGGATCAAGGGTTATGGGGAAAAGGCAGCAAAATAGATTTGAGGTTTACAGATCAGCCATGATCTCATTGAACTAAGATGAAAGAACAAAGAACATTACAGCACAGGAACAGACTCTTTGGCCCTCCAAGCCTCCGCTGATCCAGATCCTCTATCTAAACCTGCCGCCTATTTTCTAAGGATCTGTATCCCTCTGCTCCCTGCCCATTTATGTATCTGTCTAGATACATCTTAAATGATGCTATCATGTCCATTTCTACGACCTCCTCTGGCAATGCATTCCAAGCACCCAACATCCTCTGCGTAAAGAACTTTCCACATATATCTCCCCTAAACTTTTCCCCTCTCACTTTGAACTTGTGACCTCTAGTAATTAAGTCCCCCACTCTGGGAAAAAGCTTCTTGTTACAAGATACTGTCTATAGCTCTCATGATTTTATTGACTTCAGTCAGGTCCCCCCTCAACCTCTGCCTTTCTAATGAAAATAATCCTAATCTATTCAATCTCTCTTCATAGCTAGCGCCCTCCATACCAGGTAACATTCCGGTGAATCTCCAAAGCATCTACATCCTTTTGGTAATGTGGTGACCAGAACTGTGCACAGTATTCCTTGACATTGAATGAAGCATGCAGGTACAGCAGGTAGTGAAGAAGGCTAATGGCATGCTGGCCTTCGTAACAAGAGGGATTGAGTA
>NW_025116912.1:0-1022 GCF_004010195.1 Chiloscyllium plagiosum
CACAATTCCATTTTCATCCATATGTCTATCCAACGACCATTTAAATGCCCTTAAAATTGGCAAGTCTACGACTGTTGCAGGCAGTGCGTTCCACACCCTTACTACTTTCTGAGTAAAGAAACTACCTCTGACATCTGTCCTATATCTATTACCCCTCAATTTAAAGCTATGTTCCTTCTTGCTAGCCATCACCATCCGAGGAAAAAGGCTTTCACTGTCCACTCTTTGAATATCTTATATGTTTCAATTAAGTCACCTCTCAACCTTCTTCTCTGAAAATAGCCTCAAGTCCCTCAGCCTTCCCACATTAGACCTTCCCTCCATACCAGGCAACATCCTAGTAAATCTTCTTTGAACCCTTTCCAAAGCTTCCACATCCTTCCTGTAATGCGGTGACCAGAACTGCATGCAATATTCCAATTGTACAGAGATTTGTACAGATGCAGTATAATCTCATAGCTTTGAAACTCAAATCCTCTACCAACAAAAGCTATCACACCGTATGCCTTCTTAACAACTCTATCAACCTGGGTGGCAACTTTCATGGACATCGAGATCTCTCTGTTCATCTACACTACCAAGAATCTTACCATTAACACAATACTCCTTATTCCTGTTGAGCCTACTAAAGTGAATCACTTCACACTTTTCTGCATTAAACTCCACTTGCCACCTCTCAGCGCAGCTCTGCAACTTATCTATGTCCCTCTGTAACCTGCAACATCCTTCGTCACTATTCACAACTCTACCAACCTTAGTGTCATCTGCAAATTTACTCACCCATCTTTCTAAGCCCTTGTTCAGATCAATTATAAAAATGATGATCAGCAATGGACCCAAAACACATCCTTGTGGTACACCACTAGTAACAGAACTCCACGATGAACATTTCCCAACAACCATCACCCACTATCTTCCTTTAGCTAGCCACTTTCTGATCCAAACTGCTAAATCACCCTCAATGACGCTTTCTGATCCAAATTGCTAAATCACCCTCAATGACGCTTTCTGATCCAAACTGG
>NW_025116913.1:0-1022 GCF_004010195.1 Chiloscyllium plagiosum
TGAGCATGAGCAGGTTTAGTTCAAACACAGGAGTTTGTTCAGTCAGTAACAGTGTGTTAGACATGGATGTGAAGTGAGCATTGAGGGGAAATGTTACCACAAGCTGCAGATTGATAACTTTCATTAGAACAGGAGGAAGCCATTCAGCCCGTCAACCCTGCTTTGCCATTCAAGAGATCATAGCTGATTTGTGGCCTAAGTTGCAATGTTCAAAACTCTCCAAACTCATCAATAAACTCCTCTGCAACAGACAAGATCAATATACAAAAACGAAACATCTGCAAATGTTGGGAAATCAGGAACAAAAACAGAAATTGCTGGAAAACAAAATCAGCAGATCTGGCAGCATCTGTGGAGAGTGAACCTTAGGGTCCAGTGACTGGTCAGGTGACCACCTGCAGCTGACCATTCTGCCTTTTCTGCAACACTCTCTGGAACAGGTTCCAGTGCAAGGGGAATGAGATTGTCAATAACAACTGAGAGAAACAGTAGGACGTGCTCAATCAGAATAAAACCCATTTTGGTCTTTCACTTTTAATTCAACTGTAAAAATTATTCATTATCATTTCAGAAATAAGATAATAGGCCAGAAATCAACTCTTCATGTCATTGGGTCTGGGAGACTGTGTTAACTCTGACCTGGTCCAGCCTACATGTGAATCCAGACCCTGAATAATGGGGTTGACTGTGAACCATCACTTGGGCAGTTAGAATGGATGACAAATGCTGCCCCAGCAAGTGATGCCATGGTCCCATGAACAAACAAATCAAATCCAATCGCTGTGGTTACTTGTGAACTCGCTGGTGTTAATGGAAATGGACGAATTGGAAGGTTTATGGGGTAAAGGGAGAAGAATGGCATTCAGTGAGGAGATCCTTTGGAGAGCTGATGAGCCAATCAGCCTCCTTTCGTACAGTAACAATTCAGTAAATATTTCATTCTGAGCCATCTAAGGAAATATCAGAGCAGGGTTTATAAAGAGGTCAGCTTGAATGAGTGTCTCGGTGAACACAAGTGAGAC
>NW_025116914.1:0-1022 GCF_004010195.1 Chiloscyllium plagiosum
CATTCCATACACGCACCACCCTCTGCATGAAAATGTTGCCCCTAACATCCAGTTGAATTTTTTCCCCTTTCATGCTAAATCTATGGCCTCTAGTTCTGGACTCCCCCACTCCAGGGAAAAGAACTGCTGATCTCTACATTGTACAGAGTGACTGCTACTCTCTATGATACACAAGGACAGCTATTGTCCATATTATACACAGGGACTGCTGTTCTCGATCTTATACACAGAGACTGCTGTTCTCTACCTTATACACAGTGACTGCTGTTCTTTACCTTATACACAGGGACTGCTGTTCTCTATCTTATACACAGGGACTGCTGTTCTTTACCTTATACACAGCGACTGCTACTCTCTATATGAGACACCGGGTCAGCTCTTGTCCATATTACACTCAGGAACAGCTGTTCCCTGTATTATACACAGGTACTGCTGTTCTCCAGATAAGACACAGGAACTGCTGTTCTCTATGTCATACACATGTGCTGCTAATAGACAGAGGGATTATTGTTCTCTATATTATAGACAGGGACTCATGTTCTCTGCATTGTACAACGTGTCTGCTGTTCTCTATATTTTCACAGGGACTGCTGTTCTCTATACTATATCCTGCTGTTTTCAGGAACTATAGACCGGTGAGCCTGACGTCAGTTGTGGACGAGTTATTGGAGGGAATCCTGAGGGATAGGATTTACACACATCTGGAAAAGCAAGGGCTGACTAGGGATAGTCAATGTGGCTTTGTGCATGGGAAATCATGTCTCACAAGCTGGATTGAGTCTTTTGAAGTATCAACAAAGAGGATTGATGAAGGCTTTGACAAGCTCCCTCATGGTGGCCTGGTGAGCAAACTTTGGTCAGAAGGAATCCAGGGAAATCTAGCCATTTGGATACACAACTGGCTTGAAAGTAGAAGACAGATGGTGGTGGTGGTGGAAGCTTGCTTTTCAGACTGAAGCCCTGTGACCAGTGGGGTGCCACAGGGATTTGTGCTGAGTTCACTGTTTTGTGTCATTTATATA
>NW_025116915.1:0-1022 GCF_004010195.1 Chiloscyllium plagiosum
CCAACACACACACACACACACACACACACACATACACACACACACACAAAACAATCTCTTGCCTTATATTTCGGCAGTCGAGATACAGAGTCATACATTTGTGGGAGCCCATTTACTGTCACTTACTGCGTGGGTTACAAATCTTCCCGTGCAAGACATTTCTGTAGTGCAAGTATAGTAGCAACATACTGGCAAAGGTTTGCAATGGTCACCATGCTGGGCAGGTAGAACAGTTTATAGAGTAGTCCACGAGCATGGTGTGCATAGCTTGCCATTCTGGCGGGTCCCTTGTCCCAGTTTATCGTGCCTGAGATGGTTCTGTGAGGCAGATTCACAATTTGATGTAACTAATCATTTCAACTGATCTGGCAATAATTTTATTGAATGCTCTCATCCTTGTGATTCGACCCCCCATTGTCTCACTTCTCCAGTTACTCCCACACCTCTGTCTCCTTATCCATATTTTCACAACATGTTATTAGTTAATTAATTATTTGTTTTTGTGTACCTTTCCCTGGTGTTTCTTTTTTGGCTCCCGAGTGTATCGAGTGCTGGCATTGTGAAGCTCAGAAACAATGAAATGCCATGTGGCGGGCTGTTTCTCCAAGTTGGAAACGGAGTCCCAGCAGTATTGAGACACGTCTTTGAAACTTGGTCTGTGCCTGACCACTGAAAGCCTGTGCTTGTCCCTCTTACATGATTGTGCGGTTCATCACATGAGGAAACCCCTCGAATAATACTCTCAAGTAACAGGTCTCCTACTTGGAGCTGAGGGGCTTCTGAATGACTCCTGTTATGGAAAGGTTAGTGGAGGGGCTGGGGATGGTTTTCTGGAGTTTGTACTGTGAGCGGCCTCAGATATTCAGGGAGACCTGAGGATTTGATGACCCAACTCTGGATGGAGCATGGGGAGTGTTGTTACAGCATCCGCGTCTGCAACATGAACAACAAATGGAGCAGAAACTGCAGAGACGGGAAGCTCTGAAATCACAGAGTGTGTGTGGGGAAAGGGATCTGCTAAA
>NW_025116916.1:0-1022 GCF_004010195.1 Chiloscyllium plagiosum
GGTGACAGGTCAGAGAGGAGGGTGGAGCGAACACTTGAGAAGGGAGATTGGCAGGTAGGACAGGTCATGAGGACAGCGCTGAGCTGGAAGGTTGGAACTGAGGTAAGGTGGGGGGAGGGGAAATGAGGAAACTGGTGAAGTCCACATTGATGTCCTGGGATTGAATTTATCCGATGCGAAAGGTGGGGCGTTCTTCCTTCAGGCATCGGGTGGGGAGTGAGCAGCGATGGAGGAGGCCCAGGACCTGCATGTTCTCGGCAGAGTGGGAGGGGGGTTGAAATGTTGGGCCAGAGGGTGATGGGGTTGATTGCTGCGGGTGTCCTGGAGATGTGCCCTCAAGCGCTGTGACTTGACTCTGCGAGGAGTCTCCAGTCTCCCCAATGTAGAGGAGACCGCATCGGGAGCAATGGATACAACCAGGACCTGCATGTTCTCGGCAGCGTGGGAGGGGGAGTTGAAATTTTGGGCCAGAGGGTGATGGGGTTGATTGCTGCGAGTGTCCTGGAGATGTTCCCTCAAGCGCTGTGACCTGACTCTGCGAGGAGTCTCCAGTCTCCCCAATGTCGAGGAGACCGCATCGGGAGCAATGGATACAAGCAATGACATTGGTGGAAGCCTTCTCACGATCGTGGCCCAGGTTCGATTTCCGGGCAGGGAAGCAATTTACATTAGAGCTGTGAGGAGGCGCTGCTGTCTCCCCGGTGGTCTTGTGGTTAGGATTCGGCGCTTTCACCGCTGCGGCCCGGGTTCGATTCCCCAGTCAGGGAGTGTTTCTCTGTGAATTCACCGCTGCGGCCCGGGTTCGATTCCCGGTCAGGGAAGTATTTCTCAGTGGATCTGTTGCCTATCCATTCTCCTTAAATGCGCTGTACAGTTCCTTATTGGTCTTCGTCGTTACTGGCTCCTGCAGTGTGTCGCGCCTCGTTGAAATCGTGTCCTGATTCAGGCTTGTTTGTAGGTGTAGGGATCATTGCTTCTGTAGCTAAGTACTTGGTTCGTGTGTGATGTTTTCCTGTCGACGC
>NW_025116917.1:0-1022 GCF_004010195.1 Chiloscyllium plagiosum
TCCGATATTGCGGCTCTCCTTCTGCACTGACCCACCGACAGTGCCCACTCCCCCAGCACCGACACTCCGGCAGTGCGGCACTCCCTCAGCGCTGACCCTCCCACAGTGTGGCACTCCCTCAGCGTTGACCCGCCAACAGTGCGGCGCTCCCACAGCACTGACCCTCTGACTCCGCGACATTCCCTCAGCATTGACCATCCGACTGTGCCCACTCCATCAGCCCTGACCCATTGACAGTGCGGCACTCCCTCAGCACTGACCCTCCGATAGTGCTCATTCCCTCAGCACTTACCCTCCGACAGTGCGGCACTCACTCAGCACTTACCCTCCGACAGTGCGGCACTCACTCAGCACAGACCATCTGACAGTGCCCATTACCTCAGCACGGACACTCCGACAGTGCTCATTCCCACAGCACTGACCCTCTGACAGTGCGGCACTCCTTCAGCACTGACTCTCCGACAGTGCCCACTCCCTCAGCACTGACCCTCCGACAGTGCCCACTTCCTCAGCACTGACCCTCCGACAGTGCAGCACTCCCTCAACACTGACTTTCCGACAGTGCCCACTCCCTCAGCGCTGACCCTCCCACAGTGCGGCACTCCCTCAGCGCTGACCCTCCAACAGTGTGGCGCTCCCTCAGCACTGACCCTCTGACTCCGTGACATTCCCTCAGCATTGACCATCCGACAGTGCCCACTCCATCAGCCCTGACCCTCTGACAGCGCGGCACTCCCTCAGCACTGACCCTCCGACAGCACGGCCCTCCCTCAGCACTGACCCTCTGACTGTTCCCAACTCTCTCAGCATTGACTCTACGACAGTGCAGCACTCCCTCAGCACTGACCCTCCGACAGTGCGGCACTCCCTCAGCACTGACCCTCCGACAGTGCCCACTACCTCAGCACAGACACTCCGACAGTGTGGCACTTCCTCTGCACTGACCCTCTGACAGTGCGGCACGCCCACAGCATTGACCCTCCGACAATGCGGCACTCCCTCAGCACTGACTCTCCGACAGT
>NW_025116918.1:0-1022 GCF_004010195.1 Chiloscyllium plagiosum
AAACAACTTGCTTTGCGAGATGCTTCCAATGAAAACATCAATTGTTTTGAATGCTTCAGTGGAATTTTAGTTCTTTCTATTACCGCAGACACATCTTTCGAGAGTGACAAATGCCTCAGGAGGGTCCGACTTTCAGAAAATTAGGAATTTAACCATTTGGCTACTTCTTCCTTCACTTTAGACTTGAAAACCAGAGCCTGTTTACGTAAGCAAAGAGGTAAACAGGCAGCAGGCTGCCATTCGAGGACAGGCCCAGCTATTAAGAATTGGTACACGCTGAACTTAGACCTCCTGAGGCAGCCTGGCTTCCTGTAATCTCCCATCCTCCTGCCTGTTTACTTTGAATTCCTCTAGTTTGTTGTTGTTACATAGGAAGAGAAGCATTAAGCCGCTTTCCGTACGTCTCCTCCCCAACTGTTTCCACGTTACTCTATGGCTTCTACTCTCTCATGTTGCTCTTCCTGCCAAACTGTAGCATTCTTCGCGTCAGCTGCTTGTTATCCACATGTTCGTCGAAGGAGAAACACAGAAGTGGAATTCCAAACTGAAACAGATTTGCCCTGGAGAAAACTATTTCACGCTTTTTCATCAGAAAGAATTACCACATTATCTAACCCTATGACTATCTTAAATGTCTCTATTAAGTCACCTCTCAACCTTCTTCTCTCCCACGAAAACAGCGTCAAGTCGCTCAGCCTTTCCTCGTAAGATCTTCCCTTCATTCCAGGCAACATCCTAGGAAATTGGCACGCTTTCCAAAGTTTCCACATTCTTCTTATAATGTGGTGAACAGAACTGTACGCGATACTCCAAGTGCGGCCGCACAGAAGTTTTGTACAGCTGTCGCATAACCTCATGGTTCCAAAACTCGGTCCCTCTATTAATGAAAGCTAAAACACTGTATGCCTTCTTATCAACCCTGTCAACCTGGGTGGAAAATTTCAAGGATCTCTGTTCCTGAACACCGAGATCTCTCTGCACATCTCCATTTCCAAGAAACTTACCATTAGCACAATAATTTG
>NW_025116919.1:0-1022 GCF_004010195.1 Chiloscyllium plagiosum
ACCACTAAATCAGCAGCCCACGTTAAAGCCTGTGTAAGAGATATGAAACTTTCGTCTGCCTCCGTGGTCCACTGCAAATGGGCCGACAAATTTCTCATACCTTGCTCATTTACCATGGCCCTCAGAGGGAAAGTGAGCTCCCCATATGTTGCAATGAATTGTCTGCTGTATCCTGCCAACCCAAGAAATGAGAGCATGTCTTTTACAGTGACTGGTTTGGTATGATGCAGAATGGAGGATCTATGGGACGGAGACACACCTGTTCCCTTAGCGGAAATCACTCTACCCAGAAAAGACACCGTTTGTCTGCAGCATTGCAATTTAACCCGTGAGACTTTGAAACTGACATTATACAGGTGAAACAGCAACGACTTTGTGGCTGCCAAACAAGAAACATGATCGGGTGCCGCCAAAAGAATGTCATCCACATACTGGATCAATACCACCCATTTGGGAGCGTCAGATCCTTCAGCTGCTGTTTCAGTACCTGATTAAACACCCCAGGTGACAAAATAAACCCTTGAGGGACCCTTGTATAATGTAATTGTTGGCCTTTGTAGGTAAACGAAAAAATGTCCCTCAAATGATCAGCTAAGGGCAAACAGAAGAACGCGTTGGCGAGATCAATGCACGAGAACCACTTATGGTCAGGGGTCAGCTCAGACATTGCAGTGTAGGGGTTTGGAACTGGAACTGTTGGAGTAGAAACGACGCTATTAATCCGTCTAAGATCATGCGCCATCTGATATTTACCTGTATTCTGCTTCTCTACAGGTAAGATAGGGGTGTTCCAGGCTGACTGGGAGGGTTCTAGCACCCCTGCTGCTAACAATCCTTCAATTGTGTCGGTAATGCCGGCTTCAGCCTCTGGTTTATGTGAATATTGTCTCTGCCAAATCGGAGTGTGGTCTATTAAATCAAATGTGATTGGTGTGACATGTTTACAGTAACCAACGTCCGTTGAACTTGCTGACCACAAGGTATCTGGGAGAGAGTCAAGCATCAGTGCAGCCTGTGGATGG
>NW_025116920.1:0-1022 GCF_004010195.1 Chiloscyllium plagiosum
GAAATAAATGCAGTTCAATTTATTGGTCCTACCTTGTCCCTGCCTGCCCTGACTGTTTGACTCGCTCCTGTTCTCAACGGTACCAGTCTCAGATTGATCTCTTTCCTCACTATCTCCCTGGGTCCCACCCTCCCCACCTTACTAGTTTAAATCCTCCCAAGCAGTTTTAGCAAATTTCCCTGCCAGTATATTATTCCCCTTCCAATTTAGGTTTAATCCGTCCTTCTTGTACTATCCAAAAGAGATTCTATCCAAAAGAGATTCCAATGATCCAAAAATGTGAATCCTTCTCCCATACACCAGCTCCTCAGCCATGCATTCATCTGCTCTATCCTACTATTTCTGCCCTCACTAGCTCGTAGCACTGGGAGTAATCCAGAAATTACTACCCTTGAGGACCTCATTTTTAAATTTCCCATATTTCTCTGTATTCTCCCGTCATAATCTCAACCTTTTCCCTTCCAATGTCGTTGGTTCCAATGAGGATAATGACCTCCTGCTGGCCCCTCTCCCCCGTGAGAACATTCCGCACCCTCTCTGAGACATCCTTGATTCTGGCACCAGGGAAACAACACACCATTCTGCTTTTTCTCTGCTGGCCACAGAAACATCTGTCTGTACCTCTGACTACAGAACCCCAATAAAAATTTGATCTCTTGGAAGCTGACGTACCCCTCGTTGCATTAGAGCCAGTCTCAATACCAGAAACTTGGCTGTTCGTGCTACTCTGCTGGCCACAGAAACATCTGTCTGTACCTCTGACTACAGAATCCCCCATAAAAATTTGATCTCTTGGAAGCCGACGTACCCCTCGTTGCATTAGAGCCAGTCTCAATACCAGAAACTTGGCTGTTCGTGCTACGTTCCCCTGAGAATCCATCACCCCCTACATTTTCCAAAACAGCATACCTGTTTGAAATGGGTATATCCACAAAAGATTCCTGCCCTACGTGCCGACCTCTCTCACCCTTCCTGGAGTTAACCCATCTATGTGACTATATCTGAGATTTTCCCCCCTTCCT
>NW_025116921.1:0-1022 GCF_004010195.1 Chiloscyllium plagiosum
CACTTCTCAGCCCAGCTCTGCATCCTCTCAATGTACTTTAGCAACCTACAAAAGCTCTCCAAACTATCCACAACTCCACCAACGCTCGTGTCATTGGAAACTTCCTAACCCACCCTTCCACTTGCTCATCCAAGTCATTTATAAAAAATCACAAAGAGCAGAGGCTCCAGAACTAATCCCTTCAGAACACCATTGGTCACTGTGCTCCAAGCTGAAAATTATCCATGTAATCTCACCCTGTCTTCTATGGGCCAGCCAATTTATTATTTAACCAGGCAGGTTTCCCTGTATCCCATACCTCATTAGTTTCTAAATGAGCCTACCATGTGGAACCTAATCAAACATCTTGCTAAAGTCCAGATACACCATATCCACTACTCTGTCCTCACCAATGTGTTTGTCACATCCTCAAATAATTCAATAAGGTTTGTGAGGCATAACCTGCCACTCACAAAGCCATGCTGACCATCTCTAATCAATCTATACTTTTCCAAATAATCATCAATCCTGTCTCTCAGAATTCTCTCCAAAAATTTGCCCACAACTGATGTAAGACTGACTTATCGATGATTCCCAGGATTATCTCAATTGCCTTTCTTGAATAAGGGAATAACGTTTGTCACCCATCCAATCATCTGGTATGACTCCAGTGGACAGTGAGGTTGCAAAGATTGTCACCAAAACACAGTAATCCCTTGCCTCCCTTTCCATAACAACCTAAGTTATATCCTTTCTGGCCCAGGGCACTTCTCTTCCCCCATGATTTTTCAGTATTTTCAGCACATTCTCCGTCTTAACATTGACCTGTTCGACCATATCAGCCTGTTTCACGTTGTCCTCACAAATAACAAGATCCCACTCACTCGTGAATACTGAAGCAAAATACTCATTAAGGACCTCCCCTACCCCCTCTGACTGCCGGCACAAGTTTGCTTCACTATAAGGGGTATAAATGTGGAATTATGTCTCAGCATTGAATTAATGTCAAGATATATTGCAGTGTACAATCACTCGATTACTTT
>NW_025116922.1:0-1022 GCF_004010195.1 Chiloscyllium plagiosum
AGAGACCTGGGTTCAATTCCCGCCTCAGGCGAATGTCTGTGTGTCTGCATGGGTTTCCTCCGGGTGCTCCGGTTTCCTCCCACATTCCAAAAAAACGTGCAGGACAGGTGAATTGGCTATGGTAAATTGCCCGTAGCGTTAGGTGCAGGGGTAAATGTAGGGGAATGGGTCTGGATGGGCGCGCTTCGGCGGGTCGGTGTGACTTGTTGGGCCGAAGGGCCTGTTTCATCACTGTAAGTAAACTAATCTAATGACCATCCTTGACCTGGTCCATTGCCACAACGAATCAAACCGCAAATTGGGAGAACAACACCTGATCTTCCACCTCGGCATCATGCAGTCAGGATGACACACAGCTGAGTTTTCCAATATCAAATAACGTCCTTTCCCATAAACCAATACCCATCGGGGCTTCTTCCTCCTCACTTTCATTCGTCTCATCGGTTCTCCCTTCCATGTACCAACCTGATTCTTTCTCTTAGAGGCCAAAGATGTCATGCCCTCTACCCGTGTTCACCCATCCCCAATTCATCATCCTGCCCACCCAAAACCCGTTATGCGCAGCGCCCGTTTCACCTACAACCAGTCCAGAAGAAAGGTTACACTTGAAAAGTTGAAGTATCCACCTGCTGATGCTGTCTCGCTTGTGTTCTTCCATCATCCCCATTATCTCTCATGGCACAGAAACTGGCCGATATGGAGACACAGATTCATTCACAAACTTACACACTCCCACACTCACAGACCAGATGCATACACAGAGAGAGCACGATGAAGATCCATGTAATTGCACACACATTAACACACACTCGAAATCAGCGTCAAAGATTCACAGACAGAAAACGGGCAATGCTCAGCAACAGGAACACACATTCACAAAAATAAACATCCACTCACAGGAAAACAGAGCCATGCCGAAACAGAAATGGAAACAAACATACTTTTGGAGAACTCATTGGCCTTTTTAAAATCAACTTTGGTTTGCAGCTGATAACTGTACAGAGTAAGCTAAAGGTCGGTTT
>NW_025116923.1:0-1022 GCF_004010195.1 Chiloscyllium plagiosum
GAGAGACAGATGGGCAAGTGGGGGGTAGAGATGGCAGAGAGAGCGAGAGCGAGAGAGACAGACAGACAGACATTTGAAGAGTGAACAATCCCAGAGTAGCACCCACCTTTTCGAAGCTGCTCGACAATAAAGGCAAAGCCATTAGTCCGAGGGTGCAGGACATATTCGTATGTTGGCAAACCACGAGACGCTGCAAACTCATCACTCCGAGCTTTGGTGGCAGCTGGGAACCATCGCAAAACAGTATGAAAATAGACTCACCCACTGCCCACAGTGTGGGAGCACTGTCTCTCACATACACACTGTATCCAGAGCCCGTCACCCACTGCCCACAGTGTGGGAACACTGTCTCTCACACACACATACTGTATCCAGAGCCCGTCACCCACTGCCCAGTGTGGGAACACTGTCTCTCACACACACACACACACTGTATCCAGAGCCCGTCACCCACTGCCCACAGTGTGGGGACACTGTCTCTCACACACACACACACAC
Source organism: Chiloscyllium plagiosum (assembly GCF_004010195.1). Classification (NCBI taxonomy): domain Eukaryota; kingdom Metazoa; phylum Chordata; class Chondrichthyes; order Orectolobiformes; family Hemiscylliidae; genus Chiloscyllium; species Chiloscyllium plagiosum. Next base: position 499 of record NW_025116923.1, read on the forward strand.
ACTGTATCCAGAGCCCGTCACCCACTGCCCTCAGTGTGGGAACACTGTCTCTCTCACACACACACACACTGTATCCAGAGCCCGTCACCCACTGCCCTCAGTGTGGGAACACTGTCTCTCACACACACACTGTATCCAGAGCCCGTCAATCACTGCCCTCAGTGTGGGAACACTGTCTCTCTCACACACACTGTATCCAGAGCCCGTCAATCACTGCCCTCAGTGTGGGAACACTGTCTCTCACACACACACACACACACACACTGTATCCAGAGCCCGTCACCCACTGCCCACAGTGTGGGAACACTGTCTCTCATACACACTGGATCCTTTGCTGAGAAGATAGGCTTCGATGAATTAGGGAACAGCTGAAGAGCTGGTGCTGAGGTGATCGGCTGGAGAGGTTTGGAAAACACAGTCGGCAGGTTATAGGAGAGGTTTGGAAAACACAGTCAGCAGGTTATGGGAGAGTTAAATAGAGATGGTGGGTGGAAGTGTGGGGATCAGAGATATGAGGATGAGGG
>NW_025116924.1:0-1022 GCF_004010195.1 Chiloscyllium plagiosum
AGGAAGTGTTCACAGGAAAAGTGACAGGCAAAGTATCAGCCCAATTGGCTCAACTACAGGCAATGATAGCTGCATTAGAATGGTCAGAGGGAAAAAGAGTAAATATCTACACCGATTTTGCATATGTGGCAGGGGCTATACAAGTAGAACTCAGTCAATGGATCAGGGCAGGATTCTTAACAGCAGCAAAAACCCCAATTAAACATGAAAAAGATATGAAAAGATTAGCGGAGGCCCTATCCTTAGCTTTACTGTCCATTAGAAGTTCAGTAAACTCCATCACAGGGTTTACCCCGTACGAGCTAATAACAGGGCAGCAGTTCCCGGGACAAGGAGCTGGAATACAGATCTTAGAGGGAGGAGGAGCCTCTCTAAGGTACAAACTTTACTATGATCAACTAACAGCTTTGGTGTCAGCTTTCTCCAAACAGGTTGGATCGGAAAAAGGGGCCCTACAGAGCCAGCTGCCATCTACCATGGATTGGGTCCTGTAGAAAGTGATCAAACGGAAGTGGTCGGAGCCAAGGTGGACAGGACCTAACAGGGTGGTGGAGGTGACATCCCATGCGGTCAGACTGCAGGGGGTAATTATCACAGCAATTGAAAGGAAGGCTCCCCCGCCCTCACAGATGGAGATGAAACCATGGCTTTGGCAAGAAGGGAAGTCTATGCATCAGAGAGTGAATGTGATGTATAGAACTGGTTGGTTGGTTGGTCTCATTTTTATAAGACCAAAAGAGGGACTTGTAAAAATATGGCTTACTTGTAAAATAGAAGGCTGGCTGAGAGTGTAAATGTATTTGGCATTCGGAAGTCTGTGGTGATGCTGTTTAACGTGCGCAGAAGGGGGTCACGTGACGTTCCGTTTCGCGCCCCGGAAGAGTGCGAGGCGGTCATGTGACGTTCTGTTCGCGCTCCAGAAGAGTGCGAGGCGGTCACGTGATGTTCCGTTTCGCGGGCCGAGGAGGTCACGTGATGCTCCGTTTCGTGGGCAAAAGAAGGTCACGTGGGGTCAGACATCC
>NW_025116925.1:0-1022 GCF_004010195.1 Chiloscyllium plagiosum
AGATTCTGTAGACTGGTTGCTGCAGTACACTGTGTATATAGATTCTGTAGACTGGTTCCTGCAGTGCTTTATTGATATAGAGTCTGTAGACTGGTTGCTGCAGTGCACTGTGTATATAGATTTTGTCGATAAAATTCTGTATTTTTCTGATTTAAGATGGGCGGCACGGTGGCTCAGTGGTTCGCACTGCTGCTTTGCAGTACCAGGCACCTGCGTTTGATTCCCGCCTTGGGCAACTGTCTGTGTGGAGTTTGCACATTCTCCCTGTGTCTGTGTGTGGGTTTCCTCCGGGTGCTCCAGTTTCCTCCCACAGTCCAAAGACGTGCAGGTCAGGACGGACTGGCCGTGCTAAATTATCCATAGTTTTCGGTGCATCAGTCAGGGGTAAATATAGGGTAGGGGAATGGGTGTGGGTGGGATACTCTTCGGAAGGTCGTTGTGGACTTGTTGGGCGAAATGGTCAGTTCCCACACTGCATGGAATCTAATCGAACTGTTTGCTGTCGGGCATTGTTCAAACAGATTCTGTCCAGTGTTAGCTCTGTTTAAATAATCACTACACCAACACACCCTTGGGAGTCAGCCGAAAGCCAGAGCACGGACTCCCAGTCAGAGCTGCCAGCTAAGAAAGCAGGTATCTCAGACAGGGTGAACAAGAGAAATCAGTCATGGCCCAAACAACTTAGCTAACGAGTAGTCACTCACTTGATCCATGGTTACATGCTTTCCATGATAGTCCAACCAGATTGGTACTTCTGAGGTAAATCGGAATTCCCTGAGAGAGACAGACAGACAGAGACGGACTATTAGCATGTGTCACTACTGCCCCACCTACTTCCAGGCGCTAACCAGTTCACTTCAATTCCCAGAGGGTAATAGCCAGGTTAACTGCTGAAGGTAGTGTGGACTTAAAGTGTCCACTCTACTCAGTTAGAGACAAAATAAAAACTGCAGATGTTGGAATCCAAGGGAGGCATGCAGGAGGCTGGGGGAACACAGCAAGGCAGGCAGCGTCAGGAGGGA
>NW_025116926.1:0-1022 GCF_004010195.1 Chiloscyllium plagiosum
ACAGAGTGGACAGTGTGACCACTCTGACAGATTTGACACTGTGATCACTCTGACAAGTGGACAAGAGTCAACCTGACAGATTGGACACTGATCATTCTGACAGAACGGACACTGTAATCACCCTGACAGAGTGGACACTGATCATTCTGACAGAGTGGACACCGTCTGACAGAGTGGACACTGATCACCCCGACAGAGTGGAAACTGTAATAACCCTTACAGAGTGGACACTGATCTGTCTGACAGAGCGGACACTGTGATCATTCTGACAGAGTGGATACTGTGATCACCCTGACAGAGTGGACACTGATCGCACTGACAGAGTGGACACTGATCAGCCTGACAGAATGGACACTGTGATCACTCTAACAGAGTGGACATTGTGATCACCCTGACAGAGTGGACACTGACCACACTGACAGAGTGGACACAGTTAAAACACTAACAGAGTGGACACTGATCACCCTGACAGAATGGACACTGTGATAACACTGACAGAGTGGACACTGATCACCCCGACAGAGCGGACGCTGATCATTCTGACAGAGTGAACACTGTGATCACTCTGACAGAGTGGACAGTGTGACCACTCTGACAGATTTGTCACTGTGATCACTCTGAGAGAATGAACACAGATCACTCTGACAGAGTGGACAGTGTGATCACTCTGACAGAGTGGACACTGATCACTCTGACAGAGTGGACGCTGCGATCACTCTGACAGAGTGGACGCTGCGATCACTCTGAGAGAAAGAACACAGATCACTCTGTCAGAGTGGACACCGTGATCACCCTGACAGAGTGGACACTGATCACTCTGACAGAGTGGACACTCAGATCACTCTGACAGAGTGGACAGTGTGACCACTCTGACAGATTCGACACTGTGATCACTCTGACAAGTGGACAAGAGTCAACCTGACAGATTGGACACTGATCATTCTGACAGAGCGGACACTGTAATCACCCTGACAGAGTGGACACTGATTATTCTGACAGAGTGGACACCGTGATCACTCTAA
>NW_025116927.1:0-1022 GCF_004010195.1 Chiloscyllium plagiosum
GTGTTCACTAGATGTGGAGGTGCCAGTTTTGGACTGGGGTGGATAAAATTTAAAAACTCACAAAACACCAGATTTATTTGAAAGCACCAGCTTTTGGAGTGCTGCTCCTTCATTGGATAGCTGTGAAGCAGGATCAAACCAATCTAGTCCCACCTGCCAGCACCCGGCCCGTATCTCTCCAAACCCGAGATATGGGGAGGTGGGGTTTAGGTACGTAGTTCTTTGAAAGTTGTATCACTGGTAGACAGGGTGGTTTAGAGTACTGGATACAGTTCGGGTGGCCCTGTAATACGAAGAAGACTATTAGAGTGGGTTCGGTAAAGATTTACTAGGACATTGCCAGGACTGGAAGGTTTGAGTTATAAGGAGAGGCCGGGACATCTTTCACTAAGCACAAGGAGGTTGAGGGGTGACCTCATCGAGATTTATAAAATCATGAGGAGTGAAGTTCGGTGAATAGCAAAGGGCTCTCCCTTCATGCAGGGGAGCTCAAAACTAGGGGGCATATTCTTTCAAGGTGAGAGGAGAGAGATTTAAAAGGAACCAGAGGGGCACTGTTTTGACAGAGGGTGGTTTGTGTGTGGAATGAACTTGCTGAGGAAGTGGTAGATGCAGGTACAGTTACAACGTTTAAACGACATTCAGATGGGTACATTAATAGAAACGTTTAGAGGAATATGGGCCAAATGCAGGCAAGTGGGACTGGTTTAGTTTGGGAATCCTGGTCGGCATGGACATGTTGGACCGAAGGGTCTGTTTCTGTGCTGTATACCTCTATGAACTGGAGGTGATCTTATTGAAACCAATAGAATTCTGAAAAGGGCTTGATAAGATAGATGCCGATAAAATGCTCCTTTTTGGGGAGAGTCAATACAATTCCAACAATGTGGAAACAGGCCATTTGGCCTATCTATTCCACACTGGCCCTCTGAAGAGTGTCCCACCCATATCCATCCCCTCACTCTGTATTTCCCCTTCCCCCACCTCACCCCAGCTTCAAACTTCCAGCTCAGCACTGTCCC
>NW_025116928.1:0-1022 GCF_004010195.1 Chiloscyllium plagiosum
TGAGCCCGTAAACAACCGCTCTATTTGCCAAATTCTCACGTTTATTCTTTTTCAACTTTCCTGTCTGTATACAGATCAATATGCCTTTGAAATGTTGAGAGAAAACCAGACTCCAACACTAAATCTGACAATTCATTCCAAACACGCAAAACAATATCCTTCAGATCCCTTTTAAATTTTACCACTCTCCCCTTAAAACATTTTTCCCTTGTTTTGAACTTGCCTGCCTTGGGAAGAAATGTTCATTGACCAGTTACTCTCCCGTCTCCTTCATATTGATATAAACCTCTGTAAGCCCATCCCTCAGCCCCCAAGCTCCACGGAAAAAATTCACATCCAATTCAGCTTTACGCTACAGTCCAAACAGTATACGCCTTGCAACATCCTCATAAATATTATTAAACTTACGCCAAGTTCGCCATTGAAAGGGTGTATGGGTAAGTACCTGAAGTGAGGCGATGCTGAAACACTAATCATGAAAAACGTGGTTACTGGGGTTTGTCGTTAAACTATAACCTCAATCTAGTCATTGATTTGAATTCCCACCACGACCAGAACCACAGGTGAAGTCGAGAACTCTGTTTTTCATGAAAGACCTATAAACATTGAGATGTCAGGATTTGATCTCATATAAGGCTGTTTTGTGACAGGAACTTTCATTAACTAAGGCTGAGGGACTGCCCAAGCTCAACGATTCAAAACTATGCGTGCATTTACTTGACTATTCGAACACAGGAACTCGGACTCATTTTTGTGTGTTTCACAGTTACTCGGTGTAAATTTAAAACAACCTCTGGTTATGCAGAAGAGTTCAAAGCTGGATATTCTCCACTGAAAATGGACAGGAAGAGGCAATGTCTTATTGTTTTTGCTTCGAACTGATAACTTAGCCTGTTTAAACTGACAGGATAACGCGGATCCATCCATCCTCTTGGGCACCTTTAATCGCGTTAATATCCGCAAAGGTAAAGTCACACTAAGAGTAATGAGCTCATTGTGGTGAATTGTTAAGGAGTGGTGTG
>NW_025116929.1:0-1022 GCF_004010195.1 Chiloscyllium plagiosum
AATAATTTTATTATGGATAGTCAACACATTTTTATGAAAGGCAGGTCATGCTTTACAAATCTTATTGCGTTTTCAAGAAGGCGACAGAACTGGTGGGTAAAAATAAAGCAGTTGACGTGGAGTAGATAGACTACAGTAAGGAGTTTTATAAGATTCCACATGGTAGGCGATTGCACAAAATACGCAGTTTCGGGAATGAAGGTGATTTAGCGCTTTGGATCAGAAATTGGCTAGCTGAATGTGTTGTGGAAGAATTACTCAATATTCTATATAAAAAAAAAACAAAAGATGCAGAAAGTCATTCACTAAATTAAACTATAATCTTCCAAAATAAAAGCTGGGGTAGCCAGAAAAAATGTCTTCCCTGTTTACCCAAAGGCTCTTTCCTCTGCAGTTTATACAGTTATTGTTCCGTGCATATCGGATAACATTAGCATAACCAATCATGCTAGCTTGCTTTGTCTTTCCAAACTCATCATCGTCTGCCAGACTGGTTCCCTACATTGCACATAACCTATCACTGCACACTGCCGTGATACTGGAGCCCTATAATATGATCCCGGACATGCATTACAACATTAAGTTAACTGCATAATTGCCAGAGCAACTTCCATATGTACACCCTCCGCCACCTTCGAGACCAATAGATCTAACACAGAGAAAGAATACAAGTACGCGGGACACCCAAAGGCCAAATCAATCGACAGAACCCCAAAATAGGTCAATAACAATTTCCATGATCAAGACTTCAGAGGATTTTTGCTCTGCACCTGTATTCATAGGCCAAAAGCTCGTCCCACAGTGACTGGAATAGGAAAGGCGACCCAAAAAACCTGCACAATCTAAACATGTAAGCATCACATGCAAGATAGTTTTCTTCATCCGAACAAGGCTTCAACACCATAGCAGACAGCAGATCATAGTAGTAGAGTGCCGGAAGCACAGCGGAAGCTGAGCCAGAGTCCACTGGAACAACAGGGAATTTTGGATCAGCAAGACATATATAAAAAAATTCTTAACAA
>NW_025116930.1:0-1022 GCF_004010195.1 Chiloscyllium plagiosum
AGGCAAAGCAGAGCCAGTGGACGTGATCTAATACCCATAAGTCCTGTGATAAGGTGCCATAGGGCATACTGCTAAATAAGGTAAAAGCATGCTGTTAGTGACAAGGAGGGGATTGGCTGACTGGCTGAGTGAGAACAGAGGGGTCTTTTACAGGATGGCAGCTACTGATGGTTTAAGACTTGCACAGCCATCGGTGTTGAGAGCATGACTATTCAAGTTACACGTTAAACATCTGGACAAAGGAACAGAGTGCATTTTCGCTACAGTTGCACTTGACACAAACGTAGTTTGAGAGACAGGTCGTGTCAAGAAAGCTGGGAAACTTCATAAGATGCTAGGCAGGCGCAGAGAGGGGGCAAATAAGTGGCAAATGCAATACAAAATGGGATGTGTCAGGTTATGCAGTATGAGAGGAAGAATGCAGGCTTCGACAAATTTCTGTTCACGGAAAGACTTTAGAAATCCGAAGCGCAATGTGATTTGGGAGCACGAGATCAGGCAGGTTCAGTTGGAATGAAGGAAGGAAAATTCAATTTTATAATTTATATCAAGGGGCCTCAAATACAAGAGCAGAGATGTCCAGTTGAGCATTTATATAGTCGTGGTCAGACTGCATTTGGAATATTGCAGGAAGTTAGGTCCGATATCTAAGGGTATTTCAGAGTCATACAGCAGTTTAGCAAACCATTCACTCCATATATACCATGCAGAACTCATTGCCAAATTAAAATAGACCCGCCTGCCTGCCGTTGACCCAAAAACTTCCAATACATTCTTAATCAGTTACTTATCCAAATGACTTTTAAATAATTTAACTATAGTTGCATCCATCACTTCCTTTAGCGGTTTATTGTACACAGAGACCAAAGGGTGTAAAACAAAAGCTGCCACTCATGTCCTTTATAAATGTTCCTTCTCGTACTTTAAACATATGCCCCTGGATGCGATCTCCCTCACCTTTGATGGTAATCTTATTTATGTTCCTCGCAATTTCACAAATCTCTAGAAGGCCAAACATCGAA
>NW_025116931.1:0-1022 GCF_004010195.1 Chiloscyllium plagiosum
TACTATAGAGAACAGCAGTCCCTGTGTATATTAAGAAGAACAGCAATCTCTGCGTATATTATATGGAACAGCAGTCTCTTTGTATATTATATGGAGCAGCAGTCCCTGTGTATATTGCAGAAAATTACTGACCTTTTGCATGTTAGAATGAATGGCAGTCCCTGACTATATTATAGAGAACAGCAGTCACTGTGCATACATTGGAGTTCAGCAGTCCATATTTATGTTATGGAGTTCAGCAGTGCCTGTGTAGATTATACAGAACAGGATTCACTGTTAATATTATCAAGATCAGTAGTGCCTGTGAATATTACAGAGAACAGTCGTCTATGTATTTTAGATAGCAGCATTTCCTGTCCATTTTATTTAGAACAGGTGTCGCTGTGTGTATTATAGAGAACAGCAGTCCCTGTGTATATTATAGAATACAGCAGTGCCGGTGTTTATTGTTCAGAACACAGTACACCAGTTTATACTATAGAGAACAACAAAGCCTGTGAATATTTTGGAGAACAGCAGTGCTGTATATATTATAGTGCTGTATAGATTGTACACAACAGGATTCATACATTATGGAGAACAGCTGTCCATCTGTGCCTGTGTGTATTATGAAGAAAAGCAGTTGCTGTGTATATTGTACAGAACAGGAGTCATTATCGATACATCAAGAGCAGCAGAGCTTGTGTATATTATGGATTACAGCAGTCCCTGTGCATATTATTGAGAAAAGCAGTGTCCGTGTGTATTCTAGAGAAAGGAGAGTCTGTGTATATTATGCAGGCCAAGAGTCACTGTCTATGTTATACGCGACAGCAGTCCTTGTGTATATATGGAGAACAGCAGTCTCTATTCACAGAATGGAGAGCAGGAGTGCCTGTGTGTATTATACCAGAACAAGAATCACTGTATATGTTTTGAGAATAGCAGCTTCTGTCTAGATTATAGAGAACAACGGAAGTCCCTGCCACTTACAGAGAACTGCATTCACAGTGTATATTATAGAGAACAGCAGTCCCTGTCTA
>NW_025116932.1:0-1022 GCF_004010195.1 Chiloscyllium plagiosum
CAATAATTTTCAAAAGTTCATCTTAGTCAGTCCGGGACTGAAGTTCAGAAAAGAACAAATATTTCTGTTTTTTTTTTTTAGCTTGCTGTGTTTACATTCTCCCACTTCACTCTATGTAGAAGGACTTATAAGCTCCATTCCTGTCAGTCCAGGTGAGACATTCACAAAACCAGCAAATATTATCACCCACACTGTTTGACTTCAACAGTCACCACTTTGTGATGCGTTATGTTTCATTGGCAAAGGAAGCATATTTATCCCCATGAAGCTTCCTTTCACCCTTTGTCTGCCCATCCATTCAATTTGATCACTGCTGTTCTGATAAATTTCAACTCTACTCCCCCTGTTGTTCTTCCGTAATTCGAGGGAACCTCGAACCGAATCCCAATATCATATTAATTTTCGGTTGTTCATGTTACATCAATGACTAGACCAGAACAAGCTTGCAGGAAATTGAAGAACAGACAAAAAAAGATTTTAAAAATATCCTTCCAGAAAGCTAACCGACTGCAGAGTCAGAATATGAGAAATGTCACAGTGCAATGATATTTAGTCCATTTCACAATGCACAGGTACTCACACACGAACTCAGACTTTGCAAAATGTTTATTTATAATTGTGACAATTCCCTGGGACAGATACTCCCTCAATCCACAAAAATGTATGCTGCCGAAAACTATTTCAGTTCAGATTAAAATGGCTCAGGATACTTTCCATTAACCCAATGTTTCCTGCGCCATGTCAATTGAAGTGTTTCCAGATGAGGTTAGGCCTCCCAGCCTTCTCTCCCAATGCTCCCCATCCCATGTCAACATAAGTTGCTCCAGCCAAGTTTGGAGTTCCCAGCCTGGGCGTTTCACGCGCCGCTCTGCTTTCATAGAAGGACGGCGTGCTCACGGACTTTGACATTGGCAGATAGAGTAGACATCCACGCGTTCGTTCCACAACCAATTTCCAATCGGATCTTTGCCACTGCGCCATTAAATTTTTCTGATTCCAGACCTGGGAACGGGTGTGATTTG
>NW_025116933.1:0-1022 GCF_004010195.1 Chiloscyllium plagiosum
GAGATTCAATCCCTGTCACTAACTGAGTTTCAACCCCTGCCATAAACGGAAGGACAATCCCTATCACTAACTGAAATTCAATCCCTGTCACTGACTGAGATTCAATTCCTGTCACTGACAGAGGTTCAATCCCTGTCACTGACTGAGGCTCAATCCCTGTCACTGACTGAGATTCAATCCCTGTCACTATTTGAACCTCAATCCCTGTCACTGACTGAGGGTCAATCCCTGTCACTGACTGAGTCTCAATTCCTGGCAATGACTGAGAATCACTTCCTGTCATTGATTGAAATTCAATTCCTGTCACTGACTGAGGGTCATTCCCTGTTACAATTTGATCCTCAATCCCTGTCACAGACTGAGGTTCAATTCCTGTCACTGACTGAGATTCAATCCCTGTCACTGACTGCGATTCAATCCCTGTCACTGGCTGTGATTCAATCCCTGTCACTGACTGAGGTTCAATCCCTGACACTGACTGAGGTTCAATCCCTGTCACTAACTGATGCTTAATCCCTGTCACAGACTGAGGTTCAATCCCTGTCACTGACTGTGGTTCAATCCCTGTCACTGACTGAGATTCACTCCTCTCACTGACTGCGATTAAAGGCCTGTCAGTGACTGAGATTCCATTCCTCTCACTGTCTGAGGGTCAATCCCTGTCACTGATTGAGATTCAATCCCTGTCACTGACTTCGGTTTAGTCCCTGACACTGACAGATGTTCAATCCCTGTCACTGACTGAGGCTCAATTCCTGTTACTGACTGAGATTCAATCCCTGTCACTAACTGAGATTCAGTCCCTGTCAGTGACTGAGATTCAATCACTGTCGCAGACTGAGATTCAATCCCTGTCACGGACTGAGATTAAATTCCTGTCACTTACTGAGAAACAATTCCTGTTAATGGCTGAGGATCAATCGCTGTCACTGACTGAAATTCAATCCCTGTCACTGACTGCGATTCAATCATAGGCACTGGCTGAGGTACAATCCCAGTCACTGGTTGAGATTCCATCCCTG
>NW_025116934.1:0-1022 GCF_004010195.1 Chiloscyllium plagiosum
GTGTTGAGCTGGAAGGTTGTAACTGGGGTAAGGTAGGGGGAGAGGAAATGAGGAAACTGGTGAAGTCCACATTGATGCCCTGGGGTTGAAGTGTTCCGAGACAGAAGATGAGGCATTCTTCCTCCAGGCGGTGGTGAGGGAGCAGCGGTGGAGGAGGCACAGGACCTGCATGTCCTCAGCAGAATGGGAGAGAGAGATAAAATGTTGGGCCACAGGGCAGTGGGGTTGATTGGTGCAGGTGTCCCAGAGATGTTCCCTGAAGCTCTCTGCCAGGAGGCATCCAGTCTCCTCAATGTAGAGGAGACCACATCGGGAACAACAGAGACAATAAATGACATTGGTGGATGTGCAGGTGAAACTTTGATGGATGTGAAAGGCTCCGTGCAGGTGAAACTTTGATGGATGTGAAAGGCTCCTTTGGGGCCTTGGATGGTGGTGGGGGAGGAGATGTGGGCGCAGGTTTTGCAATTCCTGCGGTGGCAGGGGAAGGTGCTAGGAAGGGAGGGTGGGTTGTTGGGCGTGGACCTGACCAGGTGGTTAAGGAGGGAACGGTCTTTGTGGAAATTGGAAAGGGGTGGGGAGGGAAACATATCCCTGGTGGTGGGGTCCGTTTGGAGGTGACGGAAATGTCGGCAGATGATGCGCAAAGGTTGGTAGGGTGGAAAGTGAGGACCAAGGGGTTCTGTCCTTGTTACGGTTGGAGGGGTGGGGTTTGAAGGCGGAGGTGCGGGGTGTGGATGAGATGCGTTGGAGGGCATCTTCAACCACGTGAGAAGGGAAATTGCGATCTCTAAAGAAGGAGGCCATCTGGTAGGTCGTGCCTCAAAAACCTTACTGAGTTCTTTGAGAAGGTGACCGAACAGGTAGATGAGTATAAACCGGTTGATGTGGTGCATATGGATTTCAGCAAGGCGTTTGATAAGGTTTGTACAAAATGCGTCAGAATGGGATTGTGGGAGATATAGCAGTTTGGATCAGTAATTGGCTTACTGCAAGAAGACAGAGGGTGGTGGTTGATGGGA
>NW_025116935.1:0-1022 GCF_004010195.1 Chiloscyllium plagiosum
TCTGACGCAGTGTCTAAGGAACATGCGCCAGTATCTGACGCATTGTCGGAGGAACATACACCCGTATCTGACGCAGTGTGGGAGGTACATACACCCGTATCTGACGCAGTGTCTAAGGAACATGCGCCCGTATCTAAAGCAGTGTCTAAGGAACATGCGCCCGTATCTGACACAGTGTCTAAGGAACATGCGCCCGTATCTGACGCAGTGTCTAAGGAACATACTCCCGTATCTGACGCAGTGTCTTAGGAACATACACCCGTATCTGACGCAGTGTCTAAGGAACATGCGCCTGTATCTGACGCAGTGTCTAAGGAACACGACACTGCGTCAGATACGGGTGTATGTTCCTTAGACACTGCGTCAGATACGGGTGTATGTTCCTTAGACACTGTGTCAGATACAGGCGCATGTTCCGCAGTCACTGCGTCAGATACAGGCGTATGTTCCTCCGACAGTGCGTCAGATACAGGCGCATGTTCCTTAGACACTGCGTCAGATACGGGTGTATGTTCCTTAGACACTGCGTCAGATACGGGTGCATGTTCCTTAGACACTGCATCAGATACGGGTGTATGTTCCTTAGACACTGCGTCACATATGGGCGCATGGTCCTTAGACACTGCGTCTGATAAGGAACATGCGCCCGTATCTGACGCAGTGTCTGAGGAACATGTGCCTGTATCTGACGCAGTGTTTGAGGAACATGCGCCCATATCTGATCCAGTGTTGGAGGAACATACGCCGGTATCTGACTCAGTGTCTGAGGAACATGCACCCGTATCTGATGCAGTGTCGGAGGAACAAGCGCCCGTATCTGACGCAGTGTTTGAGGAACATGCGCCCGTATCTGACGCAGTGTTTGAGGGACATGCGCCCGGACCTGACGCAGTGTTTGAGGGACATGCGCCCGTATCTGACGCAGTGTTTGAGGAACATGCGCCCGTATCTGACGCAGTGTTTGAGGAACATGTGCCTGTATCTGATGTAGTGTTTGAGGAGCATGCGCCCGTATCTGATGC
>NW_025116936.1:0-1022 GCF_004010195.1 Chiloscyllium plagiosum
TTTCAAAGCTGTTGTTGGGTTTGACCATAAGTAGGAAAATCGATATGCAAAGTTGCAGAGGACTAGAAAACTTTTGATGTTAGCCACAAAAAAGACATTCTGCAGAAAGCGGTTCTCCGAGGTAAGTTGGTAACTGCACCCAAGTTCCAGCAGCAGTTAGGAACAATTAACAGAATGGTTACCAGATCTAGTGAAGACCAATTGGGGGGGGCGGAGGTAAATAAAGGAAGGAGGATTTTCAGAAACCAACAGAACTGGACAATGTTGAGCTCTCGTAAAACGATTGGGTATTGAACACGTTGTACCAACGATTCCAAGTACAGTAACCAGAATTCGAAGTTGGCATATCTGAACTGAAAACTTGTCAGCTCTGAAAAACAGCTTGGAAAAGTCCCATTTTTACGTTGACTCCATGACGAACAACAGTGAAGAAATACCCTAACTTAGGAGGGGTGGTGACAGCACCAAGAAAACTTCCAGGTTAAAACAATGACTGCAGATGCTAAATACCAGATTCTGGAGGAGAGTGGTGCTGGAAAAGCACAGCAGTTCAGGCAGCATCCGAGGAGCAGGAAAATCGATATTTCGGGCAAAAGCCCTTCATCAGGCCAGCTACCTACTCTCCCCAGTAATAACGCATGGGATTGATTGCAGAACACACGGTAGTAAAGGACAGTGATTGAGATTTCACCAGTCGTTAAATATGTGTATCATTTGCTTAAGATAATTATAAATTAATGGCAATTTTACAGTTCTAAGAGCCTTTCTTTAATCTTCATAACTTTTCCTCTCTCTCTCATTCCTTCTCTCTCTCTCATATGCACAGTGACAGTGTACAACTCAGCATTACTCTGTTCACCTTTGTTATGGAACTCACCAGACCACTAGAAACGGTTCAAGAATGTAGCCTGAACCCTAACGATGCGATTTTGTTAAGCAAGTGCAACGTAGATATTTCAGTAGTGATGTAGCTGGTCCAACCATTCAGTTTAAAAAAAAACAGAATTTATTTGCAACATTGC
>NW_025116937.1:0-1022 GCF_004010195.1 Chiloscyllium plagiosum
AGCCACACACAAAGGTGGCCATCAGGGTGAGGAAGGCATTTGGTGTGTTTTTCCCCCATTGCCCAGATCTTTGTACATAGACCCAGTCCATCTTTGACCTCCATATAAAATGGAAGATGACCCAAGTGACTGCGGCAGCACAGGTTCTGGGAATAGGCCAGACTTATGCCACATATAACAACACTGACAATCTGATAAGCCCTTATATAACAAGCATCTAACCACTTGAGGTTTTACCCAGTACAAAAGCAACCAAACAATGGAATTTTGCCAATGAGGACAATACCTTCTCTAGTAAGGTTGACTAATGAATGAAGGAACAGCAGATCCTCCTCCCATCTTTGTAACACTCCAGAGGATTACTGCTGACTTGTCATCGATCACCTCCTCATTGTGCTGTCAACCCCATACACTCTTCCAGGATTTACCTAAGGACCATTGCTAGTCAGGCAAATGACCTGAAAATTCATCCACTACAAATAAGCAAGTTTCATCATGAGTAATGATAGGATTCAGTCGCTTGCTTAGACTAAAAAAAGGATAAAGACATGCATTAAGATAGCACCTTTCACAACCACCAGATGTCTCAAAGCACTTTAGAGCCAATGAATTACTTTTAAATCACTTGTAATGTAGGAACGCGGCAGCCAATTTGTGCGCAGCAAGCTTCCTCAAAACTGTAATATGATAATGATATATTATTTTCTAAATTTTTTTGACATTAATTGATGTGAATGCTACTGACCTCTGAAATAGTGTTGTGGAATCGTTTGCATCCATCCAGCAGGCAGATGTGACATTTGTTTAATGTCTCATCTGAAAGAAGGCACTTCTACCAGAGCAGCATGTCCGTGGTATTGTGCTGGGGTGTCAGTGTAGCCTTCCATACTCAAGCCTTGAGTCCTAACCCTGGCACCTTGTAACTTTTTGAAATGGGGCCCTTTTACCAATGGGGCACTTTTTTCATCGAAGTCATTGATTGTGGACCTGAAAACAGTTGAAACTTTATTGCTGGAACAGCA
>NW_025116938.1:0-1022 GCF_004010195.1 Chiloscyllium plagiosum
CACTGCCCTGAACCAGGCACTGATACAAAACACGGCCCGGAACCAGGCACTGATACAATACAGAGGCCGGAATCAGGCACTGATACAATACACTGCCCTGAACCAGGCGTTGATACAATACACTGCCCTGAACCAGGCGTTGATGCAATACACTGCCCGGAACCTGGCACTGATACAATACACTGCCCTGAACCAGGCGTTGATACAATACACGGCCCGGAACCAGGCACTGATACAATACAGAGGCCGGAATCAGGCACTGATACAATACACTGCCCTGAACCAGGCACTGATACAATACACTGCCCTGAACCAGGCGTTGATACAATACACGGCCCGGAACCAGGCACTGATACAATACAGAGGCCGGAATCAGGCACTGATACAATACACTGCCCTGAATCAGGCGCTGATACAATACACTGCCCCAAAACAGGCCATGATACAATGACACTGCCCTGAACCAGGCTCTGATAAAATACACGGCCCTGAACCAGGATACAATACACTGCCCTGAACCAGGCGTTGATGCAATACACTGCCCGGAACCTGGCACTGATACAATACACTGCCCTGAACCAGGCGTTGATACAATACACGGCCCGGAACCAGGCACTGATACAATACAGAGGCCGGAATCAGGCACTGATACAATACACTGCCCTGAACCAGGCACTGATACAATACACTGCACTGAACCAGGCGTTGATACAATACACGGCTCGTTACCCGGCACTGATACAATACACTGCCCTGAATCAGGCGCTGATACAATACACTGCCCCAAAACAGGCCCTGATACAATGACACTGCCCTGAACCAGGCTCTGATACAATACACGGCCCTGAACCAGGCACTGATACAATACACTGCGCTGAACCAGGCACTAATACAATACAACGCCCTGAACCAGGCACTGATACAGTACACTGCCCTGAACTAGGCGTTGATACAATACACTGCCCTGAACCAGGCGTTGATACAATACACTGCGCTGAACCAGGCGTTGATACAATACACTG
>NW_025116939.1:0-1022 GCF_004010195.1 Chiloscyllium plagiosum
TGGACTTGACCTATGGCCTCTCTTGGTTCGTCCTGGAGATCATACTCTGTGATAGTTTGGAATATAAAACTCTTACAGACGTTTAGTTCAAATTATTGTCTTTATTTATCAATGGTATCTATGTTATTACACAATAACATAGATACCTACAAGCCAGGCTTGAGCTAAGGTTCTAAAACAATGAGCAGAGTAGTGGCTCTTGCCCCTAAGAGCTCGCTCAGGCTACTCCCCTTATTGCTGCAAACAAACTGGCTTTATACAGAAATTGGTATTAAAATTACAAAAACACCACATGTCCTTCATCAGATAAGCAGCAATAAAATGGCAAAAGTTTGCAGAGGAAGAGAAACGCATTGACAGGTGTGTGTACACTTGACTATTTAAGCTACATGCACATCAAAGTGGGAAACCTTGATCTAGCCAGGCCCAAATGGCTGATTGCTTTGGCGAGATAACCTTCCCTTTTAACAGTACATCATAACGAAGGATTAGTCTAAACTATGTGGAAAGGTCATGGGGTCACCTCGCTCAGCTGACATGTCCAGTATCATTGTCCTACAAAATGGCTTTTTCCTTTAAAAAATTCTTAGATTCCCAGAATGCAACTTAAATTCATAACATTCCCAGATCTCGAGCTCCAGGGGACAACACTCAAACATTTAATCCATCACAAGCCAGTGTTCACTCAAATCAGACAACAAAGAGTTAATCTTTCCACCAGCTTCTGTCCTGGTCTCTTCTCTCTCTCTGTGTGTCCTTTGAACCCTTCAGTCAGTGAATGCAATTTACAGAAGCATTTTTTTCTCTCTCGTTCTCACGTATGAACATCTTCCAACTTTCTTGCTATGTCAGGTTCAGCCTTTGTGTTTTCCTAGCCTGTAAGGGTAGTGAGACATTCACTTCCCAGAACAGTCAAGATGAGGGAGCTGAGCTTCATAAATTCAAATCTGCTCAGTGTGGTATACATGAAAATGTATCAGTATTGTTCCATTACGTGCATATTCCACTCAGCTTATTAAATT
>NW_025116940.1:0-1022 GCF_004010195.1 Chiloscyllium plagiosum
GACTGATAAAGAGTCGAAGTACGAGGCAAGGTAGGCACTACAACTAACTGGAGTAGTTTGCAAAACTACTCCAGTTAGTTGTAGTGCCTTCAATCATTGGTGTGGTGACTACTGGGTCTAGTCATCAATACTGTGTGGCAGATTAGAGATCATTTGATCCTATGGCCAAAGGACTGTTCTAAAGAAAGAAATATTTACATTTAAATGGTGACTTTTGTGGTTATGGGACATCTCAAAATGGCTCTCTGCCAATGAAGTATTTTTTGAATTCTGGTCATTGTTCCAAGGTAGGTGAAACAAAAATAGAAATTGCTGGAAAAGCTCAGAAGGCCTGGCAACATATTTGGAGAGAAATTCGTTAACACTTCTGGTTCAGTGATCCTTCCTCTGAACATTGAAACATTAACTCTCATTTCTCTCCATGTTGTGAGGCAGAGTCTCTGAACCCGAAATGTTAATTGATTTCTCTCTACAGATGCTGCTACTGAGCTTTTCCCGCCATGTCTGTCTTTGAAGACACAGTAAATGTTTTATTAACCAGCACCAATGGGACCAGGAGTGCTGGTTGATCAAATATTCCAGTAGCCAACAAACTGACACAGTCAATGCAAAAACACATGCGAAGTATGAGAAACGTAATGCAGGGGTATACACATCACTTTATTCATAGTATAACTCACTGAAACAAGCATGCAGATTTGCCTTAAATAAAACTTAATGGCAGAGTGCCTTCTCACTTGCAGCCTCAACTCACTACTCTGACACCACGAAAATGCAGTAACCTTCGGGTATTTCAGGTGAATAATTGGTGTGGACTTGTTGGGCTGAAGGGCCTGTTTCCACACTGTAATCTAATCTAATCTAAAAAAAAACTAGCGCATGTTGCAGTTCACCATCTACATTGCACAATTCAGTAGTGTGATAGAATACTTTCAACTTGCCTGGATGAGTGCAGATCTAGTAATACTGAAGAAGCTTGACACTATTTTGGACAAAACAGCCCAGGGCTAACACCACATGCA
>NW_025116941.1:0-1022 GCF_004010195.1 Chiloscyllium plagiosum
TTCTTTGCAGGAGAAATGCAGAGATCCCTACTGCCTGTCTTCAATACTCATCCACAGGGCAGTCAGTGAAGATCCGATGTTCCAGCTGAACCCATCACTGACAGCCAGTCAGTCATTTCCAGTCAATCTTGCACCCTCTTCCCATAACAGTCTCCTCTTGCTTCCATACCTGCTGTCCCTTTGTCATGTCTTTTAATAATTTCAATGCAGAGAATTGTTAAACTTTGGGCAGGGAGGAGTGGGGTAGTCCTCAGGGACAGAAGTGAATTCGAATTTGACATTATAATTGGATGACCTGTGATCTTCTGGGCCAGCAGAAGGGCCAGAATGGAAGGGCTGAATGGCCTCCTGCTGCTCATTGTCTGTATGTCCTCGTGTGTGACAACCTGTCAGTCAATCAGGGACAGCAGTGTGTTCCGAGCCTGGTGAATGGTGACCCATGCTATCCCCCTCCCCCTCCCGTCCACCACTGGGTGTTATACTCAGGTCCATGTGGTTCTACTGATAGAATTCTTGACCGTACATGTGCAATGCCTGCACTGAGAAAACTGTGGCTGCCTCTGGAGCTCTCTCAGTTGCTTTGCTGAGTCATTAACTGAAGAGTTTACGTGACCAGTTGGTGCACGGCATTCCTGAACTTTGCTCTGAACTTGGACAGAGTAACTGCATAAAATAATGTGTTTGTGCTGCAGCTGAAATCCTTGACAAGGTATCCAATTGGTGCAAAAACACCAAAGGTTGTTCCGTTAATGGCAAAGCATAAGAAATTTGTAACGTACACTAACCACAGAAGTATGAAGCTGGCGGATATGGTGAAGAGCGTAATCACTGACTTCCTCCGGCTCTCCATCTCTGCATCTTTGTGACTCTCTCACTTGCTCTGACCCCTCAGCGTCTTGCGGACTCGACTGACCACTACAATGTACCTGACCGTCAGAGTGTTCATCAACAGGATTAACATGAAAGGGATGAAAGGGGTTAAAACGTTTTCAAACCAGTTAAATCCCAGCCACCTGGGATCA
>NW_025116942.1:0-1022 GCF_004010195.1 Chiloscyllium plagiosum
CATCCCCGTGACATCCCCGTGACATCCCCGTGAAATCCCTGTGACATCCACATGACATCCCCATGAAAACCCTGTGACGTCTCCATGACATCCCCATAACATCCCTGTGATATCTCCATGACATCCCCGTAACATCCTTGTGACATCTCCATGACATCCCCGTGACATCACCATGACATCGGCGTAACATCCCCGTGACATCTCCATGACATCCCCGTGACATCCCCGTGACATCCCCATGACATCCCTATATTTCTGTGACATCCCCGTGACATCCCCGTGACATCCCCGTGACATCCCAGTGACATCCCCATGACATCCCCATGAAAACCCTGTGACGTCTCCATGACATCCCCATAACATCCCTGTGATATCTCCATGACATCCCCGTAACATCCTTGTGACATCTCCATGACATCCCCGTGACATCTCCATGAAATCGGCGTAACATCCCTGTGAGATCTCCATGACATCCCCGTAACATTCCTGTGACATCCCCGTGACATCTCCATGACATCCCCGTAACATCCCTGTGACATCCCCGTGACATCTCCATGACATCCCTGTGACATCCCTGTGACATCCCTATGATATTTCTATGACATCCCCGTGACATCCCAGTGACATCCCAGTGACATCCCCATGACATCCCTATGAAAACCCTGTGACGTCTCCATGACATCCCCATAACATCCCTGTGATATCTCCATGACATCCCCGTAACATCCTTGTGACATCTCCATGACACCCCCGTGACATCTCCATGATATCCCCGTAACATCCCTGTGGCATCCCCGTGACATCCCTGTGACATCCCCGTGACATCCCCGTGACATCCCCGTGACATCCCAGTGACATCCCCATGACATCCCCATGAAAACCCTGTGACGTCTCCCTGACATCCCCATAACATCCCCGTGACATCTCCATGACATCCCCGTGACATCTCCATGACATCGGCGTAACATCCCTGTGACATCTCCATGACGTCCCCGTAACATTCCTGTGACAACCCCGTGACA
>NW_025116943.1:0-1022 GCF_004010195.1 Chiloscyllium plagiosum
TCCTAGTTCTCCGAAGTCTCGCTGTAGTATGTTTCTCCTCCTCTTCCCGACGTCATTTGTGCCGACATGTACCACCACCTCTGGCTCTTCACCCTTGTCCTTGAGGATTTCCTGCACTGTCTTTAACCCTGGCACCAGGAAGGCAACACACCATCCTTAAATCCCATCTGCTGCCACAAAAAGCCTGGTCAGTTCCTCTCACGATGGAGTCCCCTATTACCACGGCTCTGTGCGATGTCCGACTCTTCCGCTCTGCCTCTGCGCCAACTTTTGATTGACAGACCTGGCCGCCTCGCGAACTGGCAGTGTCATCAGTCTCTACTGTTTCCAAAAGCTTCAACTTTTAATGTGCACCAGGACTGTGTATATTTAATGTACACAAGGACTGCGTATATTTAATGTGCACCAGGACTGTCTATATTTAATGTACACAAGGACTGCGTATATTTAATGTGCACCAGGACTATGTATATTTAATGTACACAAGGACTGCATATATTTAATGTGCACCAGGACTGTGTATATTTAATGTACACAAGGACTGCATATATTTAATGTGCACCAGGACTGTGTATATTTAATGTACACAGGGACCACGTATATTTAATGTACACCGGGACCATATATACTTAACGTACATTGGGATTGTGTAGACTTAATGTACACTGGGACTGTATATGTTACAGGTTTGGAAAGACAGTATTTTAACATGCAGGCACTGAGACCATGTACAGTACTCTTGCAGGGCAGACTGTATGTAGTCCACACAGCATGTGTACAATGAAGGCACAAGGTCCAAGTAAGGACATTGTGTATTACACACACTGACACCATGTACATTAGCCACAAACCAGGACTGTGTACATTACACCAAAATGGGACGTGCAGAACAAAGACCATTCCCTTACATTCTCAGTATTTTTGATTGTGCACTGAAATGGGGAAAGGACTAATTAAAAACCAAGGACTCTGGAAGGAATTAAAAGAATGTGGAAGATATAGACTGTAGGGAAATAGATGGT
>NW_025116944.1:0-1022 GCF_004010195.1 Chiloscyllium plagiosum
GTAGTTCAGAAGGAGGACTGTGCAACATTGGAATGGCATCTTTCACATCTGAAAGACTCCTAGTTCATCCAAAGAAACGAAAGATTCATGCTGTCCCAAAGACATTTGCAGACAGTGTGGGACTTGTTTGAAATGAGGTCACTGAAGGAATGCAGGAAATGTGGAAGCCAGATTGTACACAGCAAGATCCCACAAGCAACAATGAACCAAGGAACATTTTGAGTGATGGTTGTTCAGGGAAAAATATCAGCCTGAAATACGATTCAAAGAGAAAATAACTGGAACAGTTGGATGAAAAATGAGAAAATGAAAGTTAAAGGAGAAGGGAGGATTGCTGGTTCATGATGGGATTGATTGTTATCAGGAAATAAAAGGATGGGACAGAATATTGTGAATGTCATATTGTACTGAGGAAACTTAAAAGTGCAGGGAAGCTCAATTACAGACCAAACTTAAAGGCTTTGTCTCTTAATGCATGACCCATTCAGAATAGTGTAGACAAAGCTTTACCACACAAACCAAGGTAAATCAAACTTCGAGGAACAAGTCGATGACCTCGAAAATCAAGGTTGGAGAAAAATCTACAGATCTTGGGCTGACCTGAGCATGTAGAAGGTGAAAACCTCACGGATTTCCTCAAGAGGTGGCTTCCGGAGTTGCTGGGCCTGGAGATCGAGTTGGGCCGGGTGAGTGTGGAGTGGGCCGACCGCATCGTGATGTGTAGGTCTGGGCCGGCCCAGTGCCCCCGCCCAGTCCTAGTGCGACTCCAGCATCACAAGGAAAAGCATTTAATAATAGAAACAGCCAGAAGACTGGGAAGGGATCCACAGGCTTTGGCTTATAAAGGTTTGAAAATAATGTGTTTTCATGAATTTTCTGGGGCCATAATTAAGAAAAGAAAGATCTTTGATGATGTCAAGAAAAAAAAAACATTCAATACTCTCTCAGGTACCCGGCGGTGCTACGTTTCAGTTATGGGGGAACTGTCTCCAACTTTGACTCGGTGGAAAAAGTAAAAGAAC
>NW_025116945.1:0-1022 GCF_004010195.1 Chiloscyllium plagiosum
CCTCTGTCTGCCGCTGCGCTCTCTCTCACTGCCCACACCCGTGTCTCCCTCACTCTGTCTCTATGCACACACACTCCCCGACACTCTCTCCCTTCCCTCTCTTCATCACTCCCCTCTCTCTCCCCCACACTTACTCTCCCCATCTCTCTCTCATTAGTGGGTGGCATGGCGACACAATGGTTAGCACTGCTGCATCACAGTGCCAGAGACCCGTGTTCAATTCCCGCCTCAGGCGACTCTCTGTGTGGAGTTTGCACATTCTCCCCGTGTCTGTAGGTTTCCTCCCACAATCCAAAAAAAATGCAGGTTAGGTGAATTGGCCACGCTAAATTGCCCGTAATGTTAGGTGAAGGGGTAAATGTAGTGGAATGGGTCTGGGTGGGTTGCGCTTTGGTGGGTCAGTGTGGACTTGTTGGGCCGAAGGGCCTGTTTCTACACTGTAAGTAATCTAATCTAATCTAATACCATTCACTCCCTCCCCCACTGTGTCTCTCTCCGCAACTGTCTCTCTCTCTTCCCTGTGTCTCCCTCCCCTGCCACGCTCTCCCTTGTCCCCAAATCTTTCCCTCTCCCTCCCCTCCCTCTTTCTCTCTTTCCCCACTCTCTCTCTCATGCCTCACTCTCTCTCCCACGGCTCTCTCTCTATTCCACTATACTCTCAGTCTCGCTGTCTCTGTCGCTCTCTGCAATTTCCTCTCTCCCTATCCCCTCGCTCTTCACCGTCTCTCTCTTCCCCACGATAGAACTTTGAACATAGAAAAACACAGCGCAGTACAGAACCTTTGGCCCTCAATGTTGTGCCGATCCAAGCCCACCTAACCTACACTAGTCCACTATCCTCCATATGCCTATCCAATGCCCGTTTAAATGCCCATAAAGAGGGAGAGTCCACCACTGCTACTGGCAGGGCATTCCATGAACCCATGACTCGTTGAGTAAAGAATCTACCCCTAACATCTGTCCTATACCTACCACCCCTTAATTTAAAGCTATGCCCCCTCGTGGAAAAAGGTTCTCATGGT
>NW_025116946.1:0-1022 GCF_004010195.1 Chiloscyllium plagiosum
TTGTGATTTTATCAGCCTCCACTACTTCATCTGAATGCTCCTCCCATACACACACCACACTGAGCTTGAAAACGTTGCCACTTATATCCCTTTTAAATCTTTGCCCTCTCAACTTCAACCCATGTGCTCTCGTTTTGGACCCACCTAACCTGAGGGAAAAGGACGCCAGCTGCTCACCTTATCCACGCTCCTCGTGATTTTATAAATCTCCATGAAGTCACCTCTCAGTCTTTGACTCTCCAGATAAAATAGCTCCAGCCTATTCAGCCTCTCCCTGCAGGCCAAATCCTCCAATCCTGGCAACGTTTTTGTAAATCTTGTCCAAACCTTTTCAGGTTTCACAACATCCTTCCCAGAACGGGGAAATTCAAACTGAAAACGGAATTCCAGGAGTGGCTTAATCAACGTCCTGTCCAGCCACAGTATGTCGTCCCAGCTTCTGTATTCAATGCATTGACCAATAATGGAGAGTGTTAATGGAGTCCCATTTGCCAGCGGTTCACCCTTATCCCTCTAAAGCCTTCCTCTTCATATACCCAATCAAATGCCTTTTAAATGCTGCAATTATACTAGCCTTCACCCCTTCCTCTGGCAGTTCATTCCATACTTGCAATGCCCTCAACATGAATAAGATGCCCCTTAGATCCCTTTTAAATCTTTTCCCTCTCACCTTAAGCCTGTACCATCTAGTTCTGGACCCAACGAACTTGGGAAAAAGTCCCTGACTGCTCACCTTATCCATGCCCTTCATGATTTTATAAGATCACCTCTCAGCCTCCAATTCTCCAGGGAAAATAGTCCCAGTCTATTAAGCCTTTTCCAATACCTCAAACCATCCAACCCAGGCAAAATCCTTGCAAATATTTTCTGAACCCTTTCAAGTTTCTCAACATTATTCCAAGAACGGGGAGATTGGAACTGAAAACAGAATTCCAGAAGGGCTTTAATCAGTGACCTGTCCAGCCACAATATGACGTCACAACAACTGCATTCAATGCATTGACCAATAACGGGGGGGGGGG
>NW_025116947.1:0-1022 GCF_004010195.1 Chiloscyllium plagiosum
TTCTATGTTCTATGTTCTATGTTCTATCACCTTCCTTCGGGAGGCCTGCTTTCCCCTCTGTTGTACGTATGCTCACTAATGCAGCACAGGCGTGGATTAATAACGGTGAATTCCCTATGCTGTCTCATGAAGTTTTAGTCCAGCAGGGCTGAAGAAATTCTCTCAGAAGTGTGTGGGAATTGAGATGGGACACTCATGTTCTGTGCTCACCCTTCGGCATTGCATCTATGTCAGCATATGTTAGCCGATGTTTCAAACCATTATTCTATGCTCTTATCACTGTGTGTGACCCCTACTCACTCCCAGATTTATTGAAGGCTCAAGATCTCACTGCTTTTGGACTGACCAATTGCGTTCATGAGGCGATGGACGAGACAGCCGGCAGTTGGGAAGTTTATTGAGTCAAGAAATTCCCAAGAACCTACAGGACACAGAGAAATAGACAGAATGGGAAAATCGACTGATGCAGTGAGGATGACACATGGATAATGGAATGGAGTCCTACACTGATCTGGAAAATCCCAGTATCCATTCCGAAGCTGTGCTGCCTAATCTTCCTGGAGTGGAGAAATCTGCTGTCTCGGGAGCTGGAGTCGCTGCAAAATGTGCAGTCAGAGGCAGAAATTAGACCCACATGGTGTCAGTTACCACATGAAGAGATACTGAGTGATATCAGCAGTGTGCAGGAAGCTATCAGGATCAAAGAGTGGTCAGGAAGGAGGGGGGCTGACCCATGCTGCACTTCTATCAACACTCAAGGATGAATGATCTTTCAGTGACAGACACAATGGACTAGTGTTATTCTCACTAGACTATTCATGCAGAAATTAATGCCGGTGAAAATGATACCCATCTTACTGCTTAATATTCTTGGAAGAAGGATATCTGCTTTAGGCAGGCGGACTACATATCACTCCAAACCCAAACCCTCTGAAATGGCCCAGCAAGCCACTCAGTTCAAGATCAGCTAGGGTTGGGCAAGAAAAGCTGGCCAGGCAGAAATGCACACATGCTCGGAGTGA
>NW_025116948.1:0-1022 GCF_004010195.1 Chiloscyllium plagiosum
CTGGTATTCTGTATATAACCCGCCCTGAACCCCTCGATTAGATTCCAGTCTGTAACTCACCCCCGGGTATATATCATTCTGTATATAACCCACCCCGAACCCCTCGATTAGATTCCAATCTGTAACTCACTCCCGGGGTATCTGTTATTCTGTATATAACCCACCCTGAACCCCTCGATTAGACTACAGTCTGTAACTCATTCCCGGGGTGTCTGTTATTCTGTACATAATCCACCCTGAACCCCTCGATTAGATTGCAGTCTGTAACTTACACCCGGGGTATCGATTATTCTGTATATCACCCACCCTGAACCCCTCGATTAGATTCCAGTCTGTAACTCACTCCCGGGTATCTGTTATTCTGTATATAATCCACCCTGAACCCATCGATTAGATTCCAGTCTGTAACATCACTCCCGGGTATCTGTTATTCTGTATATAACCCACCCTGAACCCCTCGATTAGATTCCAGTCTGAAACTCACTGCCGGGTATCTGTTATTCTGTATATAACCCACACTGAATCCTTCGATTAGATTCCAGTCTGTAACGCACTCCCGGGTATCTGTTATTCTGTATATAACCCACCCTGAACCCCTCGATTAGATTCCAGTCTGTAACTCATCCCGGGTATATATTATTCTGTATATAACCCACCCCGAACCCCTCGATTAGATTCCAATCTGTAACTCACTCCCGGGGTATCTGTTATTCTGTATATAACCCACCCTGAGCCACTTGATTAGATTCCAGTGTATAACTCACTCCCGGGAATCTTGTATTCTGGATCTCACCCACCCTGAACCCATCGATTGGATTCCAGTCTGCAACTCACTCCCAGGGTGTCTATTATTCTGTATATAAGCTACCCTGAACCCCTCGATTAGATCCCAGTCTGTAACTCACTCCCGGGTATCTGTTATTCTGTATATAACCTACCCTGAACCCTTCGATTAGATTCCAGTCTGTAACACACTGCCGGGTATCTGTTATTCTGTATTTCACCCACCCTGAACCCCTCGA
>NW_025116949.1:0-1022 GCF_004010195.1 Chiloscyllium plagiosum
CTATTGAACTCTAAGCTACTTTCTCCACACTTCCAACCCCCTCTCACTTATCTCTCCAGAATTCTGGCTTTCTCCTGTATTCCTGATGAAGGGCTTTTGACCGAAACGTCGATTTTCTGCTCCTCGGATGCTGCCTGAACTGCTGTGCTATTCCAGAACCACTAACCCAGAATCTGGTTTCCAGCATCTGCAGTCATTGCTTTTACCCTGGTGGTCACAAAATTAAGGAGAATATATCATCGACAAAAACAGAAACTGCTTGAAAAGCTCAACATTTCCAACGGCATCTGCGGAGAGAAATTTAAGCTCACATTTTAGGTTGAGTGATCCTTCCTCAGCACTGAACGAACACATGAATTTTACAGCTGAAGCAAAGAACATAAGGATTACAGGGTCATGTTACAACTGTAAAATGCACAAGTGCACCGTTGTGTTCTATTTTCCATAAAGTGGGAAGATGTAACTCTGTAAGACAGAGTAACTGCATGTATATTTTATAGAGAGCGGAATATTATGCATGAGAATATAAGGACAGTCTTTATTCAGTTCGATGTTCACTGCTCCATAATGGAAGGTGACATGATAAGGAAATAGAATGTGGGCAAAACTGTCAAGGCATCATATATTGGGAAAAAGTAAGATATGATTCACTTTTGAGTGATTCAAATACCTACCTAAACAAATTCTGAAAGGTAACTGTACAAATATAAATTATGAAATACCTTCTCAGCCTTCCGAAATAATTATGTCATTTTACTGAAAATGAAGATTTTTAAGCAAGTACATCAGTGAGCAGAGAACATTATTTAAGAATATAGTGTGATGTGTTTGTTCGAATCGGTAGTCAAGGGGACAATATAAAGGTTTTCCTTATAGCTTGCAAATTATTCAGTAAAGAGTTTAAATTATTATTATTTTTAAAAAATTGGTAGCTCGATTATTTTGCATTCGATTATTATTTTTGAATACATTTATGCAGGAACACATACTCTGCAGTTGTGTTGATTCTCCACTTTCAAACT
>NW_025116950.1:0-1022 GCF_004010195.1 Chiloscyllium plagiosum
GTTACGCAAATGTATTTTTCCCCGGGAATAAATGGATAGGCCTTCAGGCCGCATATCCAATATGTTCCATTTAATATAAGGGGAAAGGTCGTGGCAGTGGCTTGCCTGGTGTAGACACAAGATGATTTTCCTAATTGGAAGGGTGAGGCGTCATTCTGATTACAGAAACAGGTGGTATTTACTGCTCCTTTCAGTGGGGAAACTCTAAGGCCATCGACAGCACCCTGGGTTTTCGGGGCTGATCTTGGGAACCATCCCGCAAAGTTATATTCACCCCTGTCAAAATTCCACTTTGTATCATTTGAGCCTGAGTCAAATTGTTGTACATCGTACACTTCTCTTTTGGTGAGCGGTATTACCGAGGTAGGGATCCCAGATTCGCCATGGTGTGGGACCTCTGCACAAACCCAACAGTTGGCAAGTCCTTTTTGTTCAGCATAATTTTGGCATTGTGAAGTGAAGTGATTTTTCCCTCCTCCTTGAACAGTTCATATTACTAACGTTATAATACTATAACAGGACCCGCCCATCTCTGACCCCTGCCTACCGTCCTGTCTATCTGTCTTAATCCTTTAGGCGCCAGGGAGAAGTGAGTCCACGCAGTCCTTACAATCAATAACAATATATATCATCAAATGTTAAAAGAGTCTTTTGTCTCAGTTCATTCCTTCTTCCTCAGCTTAACTTTCAGAGGGTTGTCTGGAGGATGAGCGTGCCACTCCGCCGATGGGGCGTTCACAGGACCTTTAATGCGAGTGTGATGACTCCACCCTTTCTCAGCAGTCCGGATAGATGTCTCAGTAGTCAGGAGGGTTAGGAATGGTCCCTCCCAGCTCAGGTGACAGCCAGCGCCCATCTGCTGTCTTTGCAGCTCCTAAATCTTTTAGTCCCTTTTCCTCCATTGCAGTAAACAACGTGGAACCATGAAGATTTGAAATTGTAGGTTTTAGGGAGTATATCACTGCTCCTTGTGGATTCAGGGTCGCTTCTTGATCTACCTCATAGGCCAGTCTATTTCCTCT
>NW_025116951.1:0-1022 GCF_004010195.1 Chiloscyllium plagiosum
AGCTCCAAGTAGAACTCCTTCACCTCCCCCATCCCCATGGGTTGTTGGGACGGGATTTAATAGTCCGTTTCGGACTAGGAATAGAAGTGGGAGAAGAGGAAGAATTAGCCATTACCATGTCATACCTTAGTGAGTCCCGATTGACAGAGATAGACCCTAGGGTTTGGGTCGCCAAAGGGAACCGGGGGGGGCTCGCAATTCAACCTGTGGAGGTAAAATTAAAGCCCCAGAGCCCCGACGTCAGAGTGCGCCAATACCCCATCTCTTGGGAAGGGAGGCAGGGCCTGAAGACAGTTACCAAATGCCTACCCCTCGCCCTGTTGCAAATTTGCACCCAGCCAAGACGGGATTTGGGCGTCTCCCCTTACGAAATGCTGTTTGGCCTCCCGTTCCACGGGACGAAGGGAGAACCTCCCTTATTCGAGTCTCGGGATATGTTTGTGCAAAAATATGTGGTGGCTCTGGGGTCTGCTCTATCTCGTTTACGCCAACAGGGACTTTTGGCACAGACTCCGCCCCTCGAGTTCGCGGTGCACACCATCAAGCCGGGTCAGTGGGTCCTGATTAAAAGCTGGAAGCAACGCACCCTCGAACCAACTTGGGACGTTCCCTTCCTAGTACTTTTGACTACCGAAACGGCTGTCCGCACGGCCGAAAAGGGCTGGACACATTATATTCGGATCAAGGGACCGGTGCCACAACCGACGGAGGACGAACAAACCTCTCTGACAGAGGCATCTAAGGAACAGAGACCCTGAGAACAGACTAATTGGACTTTGGCGAGTTTAAAGGACTGTGTCCTCCGGCCGGACACGAGTGTTGCAACAAAATGCAGTCAATCGTATTGTTAACTTGCTTTGCCATTATCCTTCGGCTGGGTCATAGTGTGCGTGTTACCCACTTCGGCCTCTGGGAAAAAACAGGCAGAGGACCGTCGGTGGCTCTCCATCTCCGTTCCCGCCAACAAGCCAACACAGACACTTAGTTTCGACCTATGTGGGTTGGTGCCCTGTGCGACTAAA
>NW_025116952.1:0-1022 GCF_004010195.1 Chiloscyllium plagiosum
CTCACCCCCCCACACTCTCATACAGACACACACACACACTCTCTCTCTCACTGGGGTACGGGGATGTTGATCTAATGGGGTTTCCGTGATGGTAATGCCGTTGACTGTGAAGCAGCGATGGCTGGATTGTGGCGTGTTGGCGATAGTCACTGTCTGTGCGTTTTCGGGCCTGGTCCTGTCTGAGGGCCTGATACTGGCAACGCCGGTTCCTGATGCTTCTCTCTCTCTCTCTCTCTCTCTCTCTGTAACCCCCCAGGGTCTGAGCAACGCCAAGGCCCAGGAGGTGCTGTTGAGGGACGGACTGAATGAGCTGAAACCCCCGAAGGGAACCCCCGAGTACGTGAAGTTTGCCAGGCAGCTGGCTGGGGGTCTGCAGTGTCTGATGTGGGTCGCCTCAGTCATCTGCTTCATCGCCTTCGGAATCGAGACAGGCCGAGGGAACCTGGCCGGATACGACGATGTGAGGGGGCACCCCTGGGTGGGCCGGTGGGAGAGAGGGTGGGGAGGAAGGGGTGTTTATTGGTGGATTTGGGGTATTTGATCGGACCAAGGAGTATGTGGTAAGCTTGAGGGGCCGAGGAGTAAATAACCTGCAGACCGAGGGGCAGATTCCCTGCAGGCCGTTTTGGGATGGGGGCTAAATTCCCTGCAGGCCTGGGGGTAAATTCCATGCAGGCCTGGGGGTAAATTCCCTACAGGCCGAGGGGTAAATTCCCTGCAGGCGGAGGGGTAAATTCTCTGAAGGCCTGGGGGTAAATTCCCTGCAGGCCTGGGGGTAAATTTCCTACCGGCTGGGGGTGGTAAATTCCCTGCAGGCCTGGGGATAAATTCCCTACAGGCCGAGGGGTAAATTCTCTGAAGGCCTGGGGGTAAATTCCCTACAGGCCTGGGGGTAAATTCCCTGCAGTCCTGGGGGAAAATTCCCTACAGGCCGAGGGGTAAATTCCCTGCAGGCGGAGGGGTAAATTCTCTGAAGGCCTGGGGGTAAATAAATTCCCTGCAGGCCTGGGGGTAAATTCCCT
>NW_025116953.1:0-1022 GCF_004010195.1 Chiloscyllium plagiosum
GACATCACGTCTCACTGACTCGGTGGAATTTTGAGACGAAGTGATGAAGATGATTGATGAAGGCAGGATAGTGGATGTTGTCTTTATGGAATTCAGTAAGAAAAGCAAAATGTTCTACATGGTAGACTGGTTAGCAAGGTCAGACTGCCTGGAATCCAGGGAGAGCTCTCCATTTAGATCAAAACTTTTCTTGAATATTGAAGATATGGCGTGACAGTGGACATTTGTTCATTAAACTTGGAGACCTGTGACCAGTGGTGTGCCACAAAAGTCAATAGTGAGTCCACTGCCTCTTGTCACATATACAAATCATTTGCAATTGAGCACATGGAGTACGGTCAGTAAGTTTGTAGATAATTCCACATTTGGTGGTGCAGTCGACAGTGAAGAATGATATCTCAGAACAAAGTGGAAAGTTGATTAGGTGAGCCGAAGGGTGATAGATGGAGTTAAATTTAGATAAATGTGAATGTGTTGCATTTTGGCAAGACAAATCAGGGCAAGACATGTAGGTAGTGCCCTGTCGAAAGTTGCCAATCAAAGAGAACTCCATTGAAATTATAGAATCCCTACAGCGAGGAAACAGGATTTTCGGCCCATCAAGGCCTCACTGTCCCTCTAAACAGTATCCAACTGGACAAACCTCTACCCTATCCCTCTGAGCCTGCATTTCCCATGACTAATCCACCTCGCCTACACATCCCAGGGTACTTGGGGCAATTTAGCATGGCCAATCTACACTTGCCTGTATATCTTTGTACTGTGGGAGGAAAACGTTATACCCGGAGGAAACTCATGCAGACACTGGGAGAATGTGCAAACACCACACAGGCAGTCATTCAAGGATAGAATTAAACCCAGATCGCTGCGCTCTGAAGCAGCAATGCTAGTCACTGAGCTGCTGTGTCACCATGTGGTGAATGTTCTCCGTTCCTTGAAAGTGCCGTCACAGGTAGACAGCGCAGTGAAGAAGGCACTTGGTGATCTTACCTTTATTGGTACTTGATTTGAGTCTATGCGTT